>NC_136602.1:3163847-3178847 GCF_910589615.1 Taurulus bubalis
ACATTCATTCAGATTTTGCCTTTGTGCTACAACATTTGTACAATGAATATGTACAAAAACATCAACAAGCAGTTTGCATATTTTTGGAAATTGTGTTTTGATTAATAATTTGTCCTTATTTTAAATGTTGTACTTTTTTTATTAGTTGTATTTCTTCTCATTTTTCACTTCACGTTGTCTGTTTGCTCTACTTTCCTGTCACTTTATGCATTACTATTGCAAACAGATCAACACGTAAAAAATAAATAAATGAAAATACTTGTTCGCTGATCCTTGTCGCCATATTGTGCACATTCTCTTATAAAGTGTATATACTAAATGAAAATGCAGATTAATCAACAATGATTATTAATCATTAGTTGCAGCCATAGAACCCACCATGCATGCAACATATCTCTGATCAGGTACATTCACTTGTACACACCTCCACGCACACAGACGTTTAACCCTCAGGGTTCTGGTTCTGCGTCCTCAGGCTGGCAGCCGCGCTGGTTCGTCTTGGAGAACGGAGTCATCTCTTACTACGACTGCGAGGACGACGTCGGGAAAGGAAGCAAAGGATCCATCAAGATGTCCGTGTGTGACATTAAAGGTCAGGAGGCCTCGCCTGTCCTCGCTCGTTGGTGCGGAACAAAACTCAAACGCATCCATCAAACGCCGTTCGTGTTTTGCTTTTGTTTCAGTTCACCCGTCGGACTCGACGCGTCTGGAGTTGATCATCCCCGGCGAGCAGCATTTCTACGTCCGAGCCGTGAACGCCGCGGAGCGACAGAGGTGGCTGGTGGCTTTAGGCTCGTCCAAAGCTGGAACTCTGGACAGTCACAAGCACAAAGGTACAAAGAGTTGCTATAAGTCTGTCCGTCGGCCACGGCTCTTCCTGGAGGAAAACACTCAGAAAACTCTGAATTCGTCCTCATGACAGTGTCTTTATTTTGTATGTGTGTGTCGTGTTATAAAGGAAAAAGCACATGCAGCTAATTATTACAAATAGAAAACAATAGTTAGATTAACCATTTGTAGAATATTGTACATTGGTACATATACAGGTAAATGTATATTGTAAATGTAAATATATATATATAAAATAATGTATAATGCAATTTAAATAAATACATCACATTTCAATAAATCAAATACAAATTCATTTAAATAAATATATATTGTAATTATTATAATATTGTAAATGTATTTTGTACATGTACATATACAGGTAAATTCTCAGAAACATATTTGGTGTTCCGATTTGAAGGCCGGTAGTTAAAAAAATAAAACACAACACAGAGAGTGGGAACTTACCAGCAGCTCAGCAAATTCAGTATTATGTCCCAATAAAGGAAAGGTGTGTAGACTTTTATTGTGAAAATCAGCAGGAAGTGTCCGTTTACTGGGTGACGCACAGAGATTATTTAAGCAACAAGTCGTTAAAACAGTAGTTTATAATCTATTCTCTTTTATTATTTATGTAATTGATTGTGGTTACCTGCACATTTGCACTATTTGCTATTGTAATCTGTAGATATTTAACTTTTTGTTTTGTTTTGTTTGCATCCTGTGTTGCCAGGTCCAGACTGTCTGAAGACGAAGATGTCTGAACTTCGTCTGTACTGCGACCTCCTGGTGCAGCAGGTCCAAACCATCCAATCACAGCACACCTCTGACCCAGAGGACACGCCCACTTCTGAGGTGACTCGTCTTCTGTTGACCCGGAACTACTTTGAGTTTCTTTTGAATAGTTTTTTTAGATGGTGTTTATTAAGAAGTTCTTAACATCACAGACACCAAAGCATTGTACAGACAGAATGTTTACATCTATGCATTTATTTTATTTTCTCTGTCTCTCCAGGCTTCTCTACTCAGTGCAACCTGCGCGACCTTCATCAGGACTTTGGAGGAGTGTATGACCCTCGCCAACCAGAGTATGACCCCTGATGTTCGACCCCCTGAAAGGGTAATAATGTTTGACACTTTCTCCACAAAAACTGTCAAACTGTTATTGTCAAACTGACAATAAAAGAGCCTGTGGTCAAAATGGTATTGTTGAAAATTAAAAAAAATCGTTAAATATTGTTTATTGCCATTTCACACAGAATTATTTAAAGAAATTATTTTAAACAAAAGGTATCAAATTCTTCCATTTGAGAAGCCAGAACCATCACACATGATTACAATAGGTGCCAGGTAGTTTTCTGTCGGTGGACTAATATATTTATCGATATTAATCGACAACATTTGAGCCATTATTGTATAAACTGTTGGGTAGTTGAATTTTTAAGAAAACATGTTTTATAAGCTCTTCATTCATGTTTTTATTCCCAAATGTGTAAAGTAAAATGTACAATAGATCATTATGTGATGTAGTATATAATAAGTATAAGTAGTTTTTTTCATCCTTCATTTTAAAATACGTTGTACAAACAAAAATGTATTGTCTTCCGTCTTTTTGTCCGCTTGCCCAGATGAAGAGGTCCATCAGTCACCCGGGAACGTACAGCTTAGACAGGTGAGTTAAAACCCCTTCCCTCTATTTATATTAATAATAATAATAATAATAATAATAACTTAAGTTGTATTCCACTTATGCAAAGATGCAGCCCAAAGTGCCTTTCATAACAGGATTGCAAAAAAATGAAATAAATGAAAGCATTACCGTAAAACATTAAAAACAAATAAAATATTGAAATAAAAAACTAAATAATTTAAGAGACAAGGCCGGATCAGCCCCCAAAAATATGCATTTCATTTTTATTAACTTCCTGTTCAACTTGATTTATTTAAACTTTAGATTAACAGGATTTTATGCACTTTTACATTATACATGGCTGCTTTCATGATTATGATTAACTTTGGCCTCTAGGTGGCAGCACTGTACATGACATTAAATAACTTTCATCAGCCTTAACAGGTAGTTTCACTTTCAAGTCTGTATTCAAACAAAAGTCAGTTCTTCATATGAACAATGTTTTACATGCTGTGGTCATTTCTCCCGTTTCCATTGTACGTGTTTGGTCCTTGTCCTTTATAAAAAATAGTCTATCTGAAGTTAATGAGGCTTCATCAGTCAAATCCAGTGGGATATCCTCCAAAATTACAGTTGTTTTAGTTTGAAACTCCTCTGTTTTGTGTTGGTATTCTGGTTTTGGTTGTACAATTAAAAGTGGCACATGTTTTAAATAATTAATAAGGCTTTAAAATACAGTTCTATAGATGACCTTTCGGCTCTGACAGAAAACACTGGTTTATTCTCTCTGGCCGTTCACTTCTTTGGTTTTCCTCAGGTCCGGTGTGCTGAAGGAGTATGTGAGTGGAGGTCAAAGGTCAACTCAGCGCAGGAACCGGACGTTCTCCGACAGCTCGCTCTATGATACTGAACGTAAGACTTTCAATGGTTGCAAAGGTGGAAGAAAATGTTACTACTGTTTTACGTAAAAGTAGTAAAACCACAGCACAGAAATACTCTGTTCAGGGTATACGCCAGAATCCTGAAGTATTATGTATTACCTTTTAAAACGGGTCTAACAAGGTCTTTATATTTTAAGACCTCATTGTCACTTCTAACCTGTAACAACACACTTTAACTTACATTGACTAGACATTGATTGTAAGATAGCACAACTAACTAAATAGTCTTTGTTTTTCATAACTCTTAGGGCCACTGCATTCATTTATTATATATATATATATATATATATATATATATATATATATATATATATATATATATATACACACATATATATATAATACATATATATAAATATTGTATTTAATATTATATTATATTATTATATATATATATATATATATAATATTATTATATAATATTATATTATTATATATATTTTATAACATATTAATATTATATATATCATTATAACATATATACATATATATATATATATATATATATATATATATATATATATATATATTTATTATATTAATCTATAATTAATAATTTATTTTGTATAATATATATTATTATAAAAAATAGTATGCCATAAAAAATGTCATGTGTCACAATTAAGACTTATACTTGGAATAGATTATTCATACTTAAGTAGAAAATCTCAGTACTTATTCCACCATTGATTTTTAAGGATTTACACAAACTTAACTACTACTTCTGTGTGTGTGTGTGTGTGTGTGTGTGTGTGTGTGTGTGTGTGTGTGTGTGTGTGTGTGTGTGTGTGTGTGTGTGTGTTACAGGTGTGCTACCCAGTGTCAACGGGGACTCGTCCTCCATCCCTGAAGAGAGCGGAGGCAGCGTGAGTCCAAAGACCACGCCCACTGACACAGACACTGACCTGTCCATCTGAAGAGGTCAAGAGGTCAAGACGGGGACGAGAACAATCTCGGTCTAGATACCGACGTCATCTTCATCAAACGGAGCGATGAGTTGACGGACATCAATCTCCTCTCGGATTATCCTCCTCGTGAGCGGATTGCCAAACACGTGCACTTTGGAATCGTAATGATTGTTTTTGTTTCCCTCTGAGGGCTGTTTATTTTTGCACAGTACGCACTGGAGAGAACGAAGGAACCCGGACTTGTGCCCGAGACATCGTGAGTATTTAAAGTACGCGATGCGCCGGAGTTTGGGAGGGATTGTGATCTGAAGCTCAAATCCCAGACAAATCTGTGAAGCAAAATAGCAGTTACTGTTTGAGGACTGCGACCGTCGTAGGCAGCTAACGAATAACTGGATTGTTTGTTTGCCGCTTTAAAACAGACCCGGAGGTCGTGTTGTCCTCTGAGGTTTGTTTAGTCTTTTTGGAATATTTAAAATCAAGTATTTTCTGCCCCACATTCTCAAGAACTTGTGTCGTTTTTTTCCGACCGCGGGAACTCGCCGAGCGTCTTCTCCGTTCTTCTTTCAGGCCTCCGTAGTCCCGCTCGCCTGCGGAAAAGCAAAGCTGGAGAAGCTAAACAAAAAGAAGGGCTCCGTCCCTCTTCCCGCTCGCTTCTCGTCTTCGAGGTCGTCAGAAGCGAAGTCCGAGTGTCGTTTTCTCTGCTGAACTCGCAAGAGAGATGAAGGCCTTCAGATGCCAAAGTTTAATGACCGACATTAAATGTGCCATCGCTCTTTCTACTGGTCTCCACTCAAAACTCTTAACATTACAGATAGATGTAATCGTGTGCAAGTTGCTGCCTTTTTATGTTCGTATTTGAGTGTTGTTGTTTGCTGATGAATCCCACTTGAAAAGACAGAAAGTACGGTGGCCCTGAGAGCTCAACTGCATCTCGAGAAAACCGAAAAAAAAGACAAAAACGCAGAGGTACAGAGGTGTTTTGTTCATTGGCTTTCTTCAGCCGCAGCGTGATGAGCTCTCCGGGCCACCGTACGTACATTAAGTGCTTTATGAATTATTGAATTCAACATTTCAGTTCAGATGCTGCCTCTTCCCCCTCGTGGTCTCTCTGCACACCTTTCACTCGCCAAAGCTAACCACTTAGCATCTTGTTTGTCTCAAACAGCCTCCACTAGTCCATAAGTGGAGCGGAGAAACCTCGTCTACGGTGGATTAATCTGCAGTAAACCTTTATAATATAAAACATGTAAACAGGAAAATCTAATTTTTTTCCAGCGAAGAAATCAATCTTCAGGTAAAACATTGATGTAGACAATAGAGACGTAAAAAAATTGAGACGTAAACAATGGAGACTAAAACAAGAGAGACGTAAACAATAGAGATGGAAACAAGAGACGTAAACAATCAAACAAGAGACGTAAAAAAATAGACGTAAACAAAAGAGACGTAAACAATAGAGATGGAAACAATGGAGACGTAAACAATAAAACAATAGAGATGTAAACAATAGAGACGTAAACAAGAGGACGTAAACAACAGATGTAAACAATAGAGATGGAAACAATATAGACGTAAACAATAGAGACAAGACAACAGGGATGTAATCAATAGACATGTAAACAAAAGAGACGTAAACAATAAAAAAGAGATGGAAACAACAGAGATGGAAACAATAGATGGAAACAACAGAGGTGGAAACAACAGAGATGTAAACAATAGATGGAAACAATAGAGATGGAAACAATAGGGACATAACAAGAGAGATGTAAACAAGAAAACAATAGAGACGTAAATAAATAGATGTAAACAAGAGGCGTAAACAAAAGAGACGTAAACAAGTGCCGGAGGTTAAAACAAAACCCCACATTTGACGCTACAATGTGTTTGTATTTAGCTTTAGAGACACTTGTTAAAGTAATTAAACTGACCACCAATCAGGTGTTAAAGTAATTAAACTGACCACCAATCAGGTGTTAAAGTAATTAAACTGACCACCAATCAGGTGGAGTAACGTTTCAGTGTAGCTGTGGTTGTTTTGCACTTTAGACTTAAAGACGACGTCCTTCTTTTGGACGTCGGTGCTCTGGAACAGGTACTGTGGTGGGTAACCGTGACGACGACTGTGAAACTGATATTCATGTTTGTTTTAAGTGTGTTTTGGAGTCGCAGCAGCCTTACGTGTAACGGTAAAACTATTTAAAAACATCACCCTTTGTGTTACTTTCACCAAATCGTGTGTTCAGTGTTTGTTACCAACAGAATCAAACTGTGTTTTCTTGGCTTCTGACGTCAAATAACTTGTGATTTTATAATTATTTATAACATTATGATAGTTCTATATTTTGCCTTTAAATTATCCTTTATATTATTATTATTATTATTATTATTATTATTTATTTTTACTTGCCCATCAGATGATTTTTTTTTACACACAAACATCAGATTGATTTTGTCGTTAAAACCGTGACATGAGCTTGTGAAGTAGTGAAGAACAGGTGTGATTTAGGTTGTTAAACAAAGATGAAACAAGAATAATACATTCAATCTTTAATACATATTTAAAGACGGATAAAAAAAACAAGTGAAAAGAATGAGCATTCGCTGTAGAATATCCAAATAAATACATTTCAGAACTCTTAAAGACAACATATGAACATATGAATGATCGAGTGGTGAATGTTCTCGTGCTTCGGATGTTTTTTGCTTCATCACGATTTCATCTTGGACAAACGCGCTCTTTTAAAAAGGAACAGTTCAATATTTTGGGCAATTAGCTTGAAGATCGTTACCCCTCTCTTATTTTTGTTCTGTAATCTGTGTTTTTTTCTTCTTCAGATTAAGCAAACAAAGCATACCATGTGAGCTTTAGATTTGCTGGATTTTTGTTACCTTTCTTCAGGGCCAGGCTAGCAGTTTCCCCCTGTTCCCAGTCTTTGTGCTAAGCTAAGCTAACCGTCCCCCGGCTCCAGCTTCATGAGCGCTTTGTCCATCTGCTCAACTGAGATTCACCAAAAATGTCAAACTGTTCCTTTAAGTCAACACAAGCTTGTTCATAGGAAGACACACTTTAATTAAACTGCTGAATTACAACAGAATAGTATTTTCTGTCCAGTTTTTGGACAAACCAGCGGAGAGATTTTCATGCCTTAAGTGTCTCTGCACAAAGTAACGTGTATGGTTGTATCAGATTTTCCATTATACAAATAAAACTATGATATTTTAAACTAAAGGGAATTCATGGGAGTTTTCTCATTGTTTGTTTAAAAGTGTTATTTTGTGTGTCAGGGTTTATATTCACACGTATCTAACCTGCCATGAAGCGTAAATAAATATAAATACAACTAAGAAGTTAATGTGATAACTCTGGATGTTTTGGATGATTCTTGTGTGTGTTTATGGAGTGTGTGTCTGTGTGTCTCACCTGGGCCCCGTGCCTTGTACGTGGTTCAACTAAGTGGATAAAATGTCCTACTATCCAGCTTAAATTAACCCGATGATTGAAGTCAGGCGATGTAGGTTTCTCAAAGGCTGATCCGCGCTCAAACAATCTCGTTAATTCGAACCAGACTTCAGTAATCAGGATACCTTTGCGTGCCCGTCCTACTTCAAAAGGGGGAAGCGTCGTTTACCGAAACCCTGATGTTCTAACGCTACAACATGGCAAATAAAATCAAAGAAAGAGCCTCTTTTTTCTCCGCTGACGAGCAGGAGATGATCATGAACGCTTATGAGGAATTTAAGACCATTATCGACACCACCACCGATATGACCATAGACTACATCTCCCACAATGCATGTCAATTGTGTGACCTGTAAATGAACGGCATCCTAGAAAGCAGTGTTTAAGTGATTACATTGAAAAAGATCGACAAATAATCCCAAAATGTCCAAGAAGAGAAAGATTGATGCAGAGGGAAGAACATTTAAAGAAGATGGGAAAGCGAACACATGTCTGAGCTTCAAGGATAGAAACGGATAAGTCTTCTGTGTTATGAGGCACTGATGAATGAATGATGAAGGAATACAATTCACGTCGGTATTTTGACACCAACCACGTACGCTAAATTTAGCTTTCAAGAAAAACATAAAATTGTCCAAGAATTAAAAGGCAGACTGCAATCACAGCAGAATATATTCACAAAAGCTACAGCCCAAAATGCTGCTGCTGTGAAAGCTAAAGCTAGCTTCATTGTGGCTAAAGACATCGCACAAGCTTCTTAGAAGTGTACACTAAAGGTGTGTGAGCAGGTGAGCCCCAGACCACATAAAGGTGTGTGAGCAGGTGAGCCCCAGACCACATAAAGGTGTGTGAGCAGGTGAGCCCCACATCTGTCACATCTGTTGTTCTTAGCAACTCCCAATTTTTTGTTGGACCAGCGGTAGTTCCTTCTCAACTGTGGCTTTGATCAAAGTTAATGTCATAACGTGCGTTTGATCTTTGTCTTTGTTATTTAATTTTTTTAAGTTTGATCTTGATCGAGTAATATGGGTTTCTTAACCCTAAATTAAATGGGTTTATGTTGTATTATTGGGAAATTTGCTTACAAATATGTTTACATTTATGAAAATGCATGTACATTATTTGTACACCTGAATAAACAATAATCAAATGCAAAGACAGTTATTTAACAATATGTAGTTTATACAGTGTTAGTTACACCCTGCCCTTAGAGGGGAACCATGATGCTGATGTGGAGCAGGGTGAAAATGAGTTTGACACCCCTGCTCTTCCAGGAGGAGAGTCTCCCTCCTACAGAGAACACAGAGACACTGAGGAACCAGACAAGAACCCGAACCCAAACCCAGGATAAAGAGGTTCGGTGAATGTGGTGTTGAAGGTGTGGAGGTGGATCAGTGTGTCAGAGGAGACTCTGTAGAAGGACAGAGAGCCAGCAGGACAGTCCACATACACTGCTACTCAACCAGAGAAGGGGGAGGAGGAAGAGGAAGAGGAGGAGGAGGAGGAGGAGGAGGAGGAGGAGGTGATTGTTGATGTCCCTGTCTTATTGGGAAAGACTGAGTAACGACCACCAGAGCATCTCACACTCCAGGACTGATCATTTCTTCCAAACAAACAGTCATTGCTAATTCCTGTCCTTCTGATTCCTCTGTAACTCACTGATATGTGAACGTCTCCTCTCCACTCAACCTCCCAGTACCACCGACCAGTCAGACCAGTTCTGCACAGCAGCTGAGGCCAGTAGTCGAATCTGGCTGGATGAGCAGGATACGTCTGATCCTCCTCCACATATGTCACCTTCCTGTTGTTGTCAGACAGTTTGAGATTCCTGTGTACTGTGTTTTTGTCGAGTGTGAGTTCACAGGAATCTGATGATGAGAACAAGACACAATACAGCTGCAGTTATTAATCTATCATTGTTTCATCTATTGACACTTTGGTGATGACATCAGAGATGTGAATGAGTGATGTCACAGTCTGAAGATGGTTGAATGTTTTCATGAATCAAATTCAAAGCCCACTTACACTTCCTCAGACCTGGTCTGAACCATCGGACTCCAGCAGGCTCCACCCTGAAAGGAGGAGGAGTCAGAGCAGCATGAACACATGAACATGACATCACTCTCATGCACAGAGCTTTGTTATTCATGTTCACATGGACATGACATCACTCTCATGCACAGAGCTTTGTTATTCATGTTCACATGGAGCACTTATTATTCATCAGCTCATATTCTGTTACTTCATGGAGCTCCTTCTGATTGGCCGATGACGACAGCTCATTGTGTTCACTTATTCATGATATAATGGTTCTCTGGGTCTTTCACAAACTAGTTATTACGCCCTTACAAGTTTTGGAAATGGTATCTCCCTTACGTTCCACCTTCTTGCGCGAGCTCTGACTGTAGAGAGAACTGTCATTGGTCGACCGATCTCAGTGTTGCCAGATGCACGATAATTATCCTCCAAATACGACCATTGTGAGCCTTTGGTACGATACTTCGTCATTTCCAATCTGGTAACACTGAGCACCTTGCCACCTCCACTAGTTGCATTGTTTACAACAGCACATGACGTCTGCAGCCATGCAAACGTAAATGTAAGTTCACTGCATGCTATACACTACTACCATACACTACAATAATATATGAAGAATTGATTATGTGAAAGTGACAAGTGTAAAGTAAAGTGGCAAGTGTATTTAAATATTAGGTGTGGAGGGATGTGCAGGGGAGTGAACGGTAGGGAATTGTCTGGGGGATGACAGAGTCAGTCAGTCAGTCAGTTTTTTGTTTTTTTCACAAAGAAATTCAGAAGTATTATAACTAATTTGGGGTTCATACGACTACTTGAACTACTTGAACACGGTGAACCTCGGAAAAAAGGACCTACATAGGGCCTGCAGGGCTTAAAAGGTTAAGACACCTATGGATGTGTTGAAAGCACTCATAATTATATGACTGTGTTATTCGTACACCATACATATCATTATTGTAGAACATGATTAAGTTGGACTCATGATAAGAAGAATACAGAAAATTACAGATATATGGTAATCTACACATACATGAATATACACATATATGATACATACGCGCACACAGTACATATATCCTCACAAGTGTATATGAATTCGTATACTACTGCTAGCAGGTACATTTAAATAAACATAATCTGATTGATTTGGGTGATGAGGCACTTAAAATTAGCCGATACATTTTCCCAACACTTACGCATTTAACTTGTCTGATATTTTGCGATGCTTGTCTAGCGGTGGTATTAAGCTGTGTTCACACCAAAAGCGTTGCAAAAACGTTGTGAATATTCACAACATTTTTAGTGTGAACGCAGCATTCGACTTTGCTATGATTATGGTTGTGACTTCCTCATATGCGTTCATGATCATCTCCTGACAAGAAGTACAACAGATGTCATGCAACCAGAAGGACAAAAGTGTGAGTAAATAAGTTTTTTTTTAATTCCTAGTTTTACTGTGTTTCTGTATCAGTTGACAGCTAAATAAATCAAACTTTAGAAATAGCTGAAGTATAAAAAAAGGGATGAAATGGGTATTCAGTTTTCCAACAACTAGCAATATTTTATATTATTTTTGACCAAATATCCCAAAACCCAAAGAGATTCAGTGCAAAAAGACATTTAACAGAGAAATCCTTTCATTTAAGAAGCTGGAACAATTATTTTCTCACAGTTTGTCCTTGAAATAGAGCATTATCGAAATGTTTATTAGTTTGTTACTACAGCTCTGTGAACATCCGGCCCTCTGGCTGTACATAATATTATAATAACACTACATTTAAAATATTCAGCATTACTGCTCATAGCTGATGTGTTGACCTGAGGACGCCGGAGGACCTGAGGACCTGAGGAAGTCTGTGACGACAATGTCGGTTTCTTTGTGAGCGCAGTTTAGCTTGACTGTGAAAGCAGATTAATCTGAAGAATATCAACACTTTTCTCCTCTTAGCTCAGGGTCAAAGGTCACCACCGCCCCAGCACACACTTCCTGTTCCTGAACCCTAAGATACAAACTCTAAATGCACCGCAGACACACCTGCATGCGCCTGCATGTGTGCAAACGTACAAAAACAGCAGCGAGATATCACTCTGCTACTTTACAGAACAAGAATTCAGGCTTTTTTATTCATAAAAAATATTGTATCGCACTCCAAAAGTTACCCGGGCCTCCAATCCACTGCAAAGACACGCAGGTTTTTACCGTTAAACTGTTCAATCCTAGAAGAAAGTATAAAATAGGAATAATGTCACCTGTGTGTACAACAACACGACGTGTATTACAGAAAAGGCTTGTGCAGAGATGGAGAGTTTCCAACTATGAAGAAATACAAAAACAAAGAGGTTCTCTGTCTGATGTGTGTGTGGTTTGTTCCACCTACAGTAGCCAGCGAGTCTCTCCAGATGTCTCCACTGAGGCCAAGTGTTTCCACCACGACTGCCAACACACACACACACACACACACACACACACACACACACACACACACACACAGAGAGAGAGAGAGAGAACTTTCTTCTTTCCATGTATTCTGTCTTTTCTTGCCTCCGATTTCTCTTTGTGCGTCATTTACGGTGTTTTTCTACCAAATGAATGTCACATCATTCAGATCTCTTGGACCAAACAGACTGAAAACAGATTCTTACTGAAACTATTTTTTTTAACTCTTATTTCTGAACATTTTCAGACTCGCATTTAAGGTTGAAATCAGACAAATAACTGGTTTATTTTTTAACCAAAGTGATATTATGGTATTGATATGCAGTTAAAAAAATGTTTTTTATGTTGCGTTCATGTAAACTCAGACATCTGACACTTGATAAGTATGGTATCATTATTACTGCATCTCAATCTGCTCATGGAAAGCAGCCCTGAACACGTTCACACATCAGGACTGAGATGCAGTTTTTACACGTTCAAATAATATAACTAATAATAAATAATATGTGGAAAAGCACTGCAGTCACAAGTATATTTTTGGGGAAATCCAGCCCAGAAAAGGCTGTTTGACAGAACGCAACCTAAAATACTGAAAGTTCACTGTGTTGAATCATCATCTCCAGCACATTATAAACAATGATGATTTAAAAGTATTATGGGATTCACTTAATTTCTGGTTATTTTCTGCCTTACTATTGTAAACTGATCAACACGTATATGAAAATACTTGTTCTTTGATCCCTGTATATCATATTGTGCATACTCACCAATAAAGTATATATAACAAAAGTATATATATGTGTATATACTGTATATATTGCTCTTCTGGGTCTTATGTGAAGGTGGAAAAAAATTAAGATTTATATAAGAATTGAGATTGTTATGTTCTAAGATTCTCAATAGATTCATAAATTACAAAATTATATGTTTTAAAATGTGTTTTTTTTTTGCACACGCAAAACTGAACTAAACTGAATGAGACTACAGTGTTGAAGCAAAGCTGAATATAATATATGAATATCTGGTATTCAAGCGTGGGACGTTTCAGTTCTATTAAAAACAGCGTGCTGTAGTACAGTCTCTCATTGTCATAACAGCATAATGAATGCACATACTAATAATATAATATAATGTCCTCAATGCTGCCATTATTAACTGAAAAGGGGAAAGACGCAGCTTTCCAATTATTAATGTTTGGTTTTACTTAAAGAACTAATGTTTTGTTGAAATGATCAAACCCGTCGACTCGTTTTAGTCTTTTGAAAGTTTCATCGCCCTCATGGACATAGTTTCGCTTATTAATTGTTGCGTAATGAATTTAAAAACACAGTTCATCGTTGATCTCAATTCATGAATCCATGTGCACAAATATCCACGTTGGTATTTATAATGTGTTTTGGAAATAGTGTTAAATGTAGTTATAGTTTATAGTATATAGTTTATAGTATATAGTTTATAGTTTATAGTATATAGTTTATAGTTTATAGTATATAGTTTATAGTATATAGTTTATAGTTTATAGTATATAGTTTATAGTTTATAGTATATAGTTTATAGTATATAGTTTATAGTATATAGTATATAGTTTATAGTATATAGTTTATAGTATATAGTATATAGTTTATAGTATATAGTTCATAGTATATAGTTTATAGTTTATAGTTTATAGTATATAGTTTATAGTTTATAGTATATAGTTTATAGTATATAGTTTATAGTTTATAGTATATAGTTTATAGTTTATAGTATATAGTTTATAGTATATAGTTTATAGTTTATAGCATATAGTTTATAGTTTATAGTATATAGTTTATAGTTTATAGTATATAGTTTATAGTATATAGTTTATAGTTTATAGTATATAGTTTATAGTTTATAGTATATAGTTTATAGTTTATAGTATATAGTTTATAGTATATAGTATATAGTTTATAGTTTATAGTATATAGTTTATAGTTTATAGTATATAGTTTATAGTTTATAGTATATAGTTTATAGTATATAGTTTATAGTATATAGTTTATAGTTTATAGTATATAGTTTATAGTATATAGTTTATAGTTCATAGTATATAGTTTATAGTTTATAGTATATAGTTTATAGTTTATAGTATATAGTTCATAGTATATAGTTTATAGTTTATAGTATATAGTTTATAGTTTATAGTATATAGTTTATAGTATATAGTTTATAGTTTATAGTATATAGTTAATAGTATATAGTTTATAGTTTATAGTATATAGTTTATAGTATATAGTTTATAGTTTATAGTATATAGTTTATAGTATATAGTTTATAGTTCATAGTATATAGTTTATAGTTTATAGTATACGAGCTCAGCAGCAGCTTCCAACACCGACGTCATGATTCTGGGAATTTATCCGTTTTCTAATCAACCCTGAGAGAGTTCACATGCTCCAAAAACATGTGACTTATTCCAGTACTCATAGATTCAGTACATTCATTGGAAGGTCAATAAAAAGAAATATAGAAATAAAAAAGCTTCATG
The DNA here is from genome assembly GCF_910589615.1 of Taurulus bubalis. Lineage (NCBI taxonomy): Eukaryota > Metazoa > Chordata > Actinopteri > Perciformes > Cottidae > Taurulus > Taurulus bubalis. The sequence goes on from NC_136602.1 coordinate 3,178,601, forward strand.
TTGGTACAGGACTATCGAAGCACATTTCCGTGAAAAAAACAACTTTTTATTTTTTTACTGGCAGAAATAAAGCATCAAAAACTGTAAATCTACATAATATGTGAACTATTTTGCAGTTTTGGAATGTACATTTACTCCTCAAGTACTGTACTTACATACCAATTCAAAGTATTTGTACTTGTGTATAAAACCTTAGAGGTAAATATTGTACTTTTTACTTTAGTCCCTTTTCAGACGACAGGGGTTT
>NC_136602.1:3183847-3363847 GCF_910589615.1 Taurulus bubalis
CATGAAAGGTAAACTTCAGATTTTGCAAAATGTGCACATTGTCTAAAGGAATGCATAAAAGATGTTCAGTGCAAGGAGATGATGGAAATACTTCTCAGGTCTCTCTGAAATCTACCGGTTTAACGGTGAAATTGGAAAATTGAGACGAGAACAATTTGCATCAAATAAGCGTTTAAAAACTCTGCTCTTGGTTTATTTAAATGTTTTAATAACTGCATGTCTTTTTCACGCGAAGGATGATTTAATTCTGGCTCATTGGCAACAGATGCATCTTTGATTCTTGGCGCGTCACACACGAGAATAAGGGACTCGACCCGGCGAGTTCCTCACTGCATGAGAACACATGTCCTTTGTTTGGAGCCGTGAACCCAAAGAAAGAAGAGCTTCAGTCTGCTGACACTCCATGTCCTTTAGAGTCTTTAGGACAGTTCTGGTTGCAGCTGAGTCCACATCAGAGAGTGTGTGTGTGTGTGTGTGTGTGTGTGTGTGTGTGTGTGTGTGTGTGTGTGTGTGTGTGTGTGTGTGTGTGTGTGTGTGTGTGTGTGGAAGTTCTGTTTGTTTTGGTTAGTTACTCTCTGTTGTCTTTCTCCGTGTTATCTGAAGCTATTTCTGGGGTTCACCCCCCACTTCTGTTTTCATTTTTTTATTTTCGTCAATATTTGTCTGATCTGTAGGTTCAGCTGCTGGCGTTAGACGGCTACTTCTGATGGATTAGTTATTAGGTTATTAGTTTGTTAGCTTCATAGTTTGTTAGGTTATTAGTTTGTTAGGTTATTAGTTTGTTAGCTTCATAGTTTGTTAGGTTATTAGTTTGTTAGGTTATTAGTTTATTAGTTTGTTAGCTTCATAGTTTATTAGGTTATTAGTTTGTTAGTTTATTAGTTTGTTAGGTTATAAGTTTGTTAGCTTCATAGTTTGTTAGGTTATTAGTTTGTTAGTTTGTTAGGTTATTAGTTTGTTAGTTTATTAGTTTGTTAGGTTATTAGTTTGTTAGGTTATTAGTTTGTTAGCTTCATAGTTTGTTAGGTTATTAGTTTGTTAGTTTATTAGTTTGTTAGGTTATTAGTTTATTAGTTTGTTAGCTTCATAGTTTATTAGGTTATTAGTTTGTTTTTTTATTAGTTTGTTAGGTTATTAGGTTATTAGTTTGTTAGGTTATTAGTTTATTAGGTTATTAGTTTATTAGTTTGTTAGCTTCATAGTTTATTAGGTTATTAGTTTGTTTGTTTATTAGTTTGTTAGTTTATTAGGTTATTAGTTTATTGGGTTATTAGTTTGTTAGGTTATTAGTTTGTTAGGTTATTAGGTTATTAGTTTATTAGTTTGTTTGTTCATTAGGTTATTAGTTTGTTAGGTTATTAGTTTGTTAGTTTATTAGTTTATTAGGTTATTAGTTTATTAGTTTGTTTGGTTATTAGGAGGCTAATGGGCTTGTTCTGTGTCACAATCAAGATTAGGTTATTACTTATTATACTTTTAATTGTAGACTTTTTCTGTTACTGGATACTAATCTTTGTAATTAGTAGTGATATACATTGTTTTGCAACAATGATATTATTTTTTCTCTTTAAATATCTCAGAAAACATGTAAATGCATTTTGCATATTCAGCATTTACAGTTGGTACACTTACAGACGCAGTACTATGTGTGTACTGTGTGTATTACGACGTGTGTGATGTTGCTTAATCAACATGGAGGACTGTAATATTGTGACGTTAGAGGAGCTTCTTCATTTATATGAATTTACCTCCATGAACATTTCTTTAAATTAGTTTGATCATTTATAGTGAATGTTAAAACGGTGTGTCCTGTTTGTCTGGTCACACTGAAGACAGATTATTTAAGCACTAATATTTAGTAACTGTTTGTTGACTTTTTGTTGATCTGCAAGTTCTGTTTTGACTCTGCAAAAGTGATTATTATTGGATGTCGTCCACAGTTTGTGCAGCAGAGCGCCGGACGGCTTTTTATCCCTGAAAGACTTTGTTGTTGTCGTCATTTTGTTTTCATCGCTTGAACTGAATAATTCATAAAACTCTCACGGGTGTGTGTGTGTGTGTGTGTGTGTGTGTGTGTGTGTGTGTGTGTGTGTGTGTGTGTGTGTGGGATGAGTTAGCGAGGCGTTCACTTTCACCACAGTGTGTGTTTGGACTTCAAATAAGATCACGAGACGGAGAACTTTAATGAGTTTGGAGGAAAAGTTCCAGGTTCTGAGGGTTAAAGGAAGGAGGACGAATAGAAGGAAAAAGAAGGTGTGTGTGTGTGTGTGTGTGTGTGTGTGTGTGTGTGTGTGTGTGTCTCTCGCTACCAGAGAGTGCAGCACCCAGTTCCAGGAAGTGTAGACGGTAAAAGCTTTTCTTTTATTGATCCCGTCTGAGAGTGTGAGTGAGTGTGTGTGTGTGTGTGTGTGTGTGTGTGTGTGTGTGTGTGTGTGTGTGTGTGTGTGTGCGCTCATGAGTAACTGCCAATGCACCAAATGCTTATATTTACAGAGCGCATGACCAGAAACGACACGTGTTTTACTTAATAATTTGATTACGTTTTATTCATATTTATTATGTCAAACGCAAACAAAACAAAATATTATTTAAACATATAAAAGGCTTTTCATTGTTTTAATTATTGAGTAAACTTTTGTAGCATTTACGAACAATATTTAATCTGTGTGCAGCTCATGATATACATATCAAACTGAACATAGGAGGACGTAGTTTATAGACTCACGGGAGCCTTAAGAAAAATACTACCTTAAAAAATATATTTTTTGTCAGTCACACATTTTATTTCAGTTCCAATTTTTAAATTGCAAATTTTAGTTTGGCTATTTTGTGCTTTTTTCCCGCTCCGTTGCGACATGTGTGTAGTTGAGGCGTCTCTCCACTAGAGGTGCTCTTCTCTCCTCAGAGCTTCAGCTGGGGGTGGAGCAGCACCTTCTGGGGGCGGGGCTATGTGACACAGACGGCCAGCCGAGCCCAATCACAGCACAGCTCTATGCCACCGCTTCCCCGTGGGCCAATCACAACGGGCCAGAGGAAGCCAACGGGAATGAGGCGGGGCTGCTGTTAGCCAATCAGGAGAGAGGACTGGCAGAGAGCAGTTCAGGGGGTAAACCATTTTTAATACAGAAAAGAAATAGCACACTTTGGGCGGCAGTTTACTCCAAAATGAACATAAGAGTTATTGCATGGAAGTAAAGCAAAAATACGCAGCTCATCTGCTAGTCGTGTATTTTAGAAAATGATCTCACTTCACGAACATGTCGTATTCAAAGTAGTTTGGAGTAGATTGTTGGCCCTAATACACACAATAAATACACACACTAGTGTTGATATAACTAGCATCATAACCAGCAAAAACTATATTATTTAGCTCAACTACAAAACGTACAATTAGTTTTCCAAATTATTTAAAAGTATATATATATATATATTTGTATTTATTTATAGAGCCGACAGTTTACATAAATAGAGACTAAATCAATAAATGAATACAGAAGTTTTGGAAGATTGTTAGCTTGTTCAAGTTAGCTTTCGTTTTATAGGGTTAGCGTTCATAGAGTTTGCCCTTAACTTAAATACAAGCAGCCTAAAACTCCATTAATCAACTTTAAAGGAGTTGCAGCTGTTTGAGTCTCTGTGAGCCTTTAAGTCCGCGCTGCTCTTATCAGCTCATGCAGCCGCTGATAAACTTCTGTTCTCTACCTCGAAACAACGAGCAGCTTCAGATATAACACACGTTTCTCTCAGGGGATGAAAACACAGCTAAGATGAGGGGAAATATTGAACTTAATAGCACAAAATGAATCATAATGCTGCTCTGTGTTTGTCGGATGTGTAAAAATGAAGCCAAAATGTAAATAGCGTTATTAGTCTGTCGGCTTGTCTCTGTTACTTTCTGCCCTTGAGTCACCAAGAATGGATGAAAGCAGCTTTAAGGTTATTTAAGTGACGGCAAACATTCACAAATACCAGTTAAAGCTTAATATATGGCCTTAAAATGTAATTAAATCTACAACTTCTGAATAACAAACACGTCCAGCTTTACTAATATGTCTACATTTCCATAATACTATTCTGTTCATCTCTTGATAGTAACAGCACTAACTCCTCTCTCTTCTCCCTCTCTTGTGGCTTTTGCACGACCTCTCCATCCCTCCCTCCTTCCTCCCCTCTTTCTCAGACTTGTCATGTGACCACAAAAAGGAAGCGTCCAGTCCCGACTCCATCTCCCGATAGCCACCGTTTGTCTCTCAATAACCAACGTCTCTCCTCCCCTGATCCCATAATGCACCGCTTCACTCTTGTGCAACACACAAATACTGTGTTTCTCTCTCCCTCTCTCTCTCTCACACACACACACACACACACACACACGGTATTTTAGTTCAACGTACCAAATCAATCAAAACTTAAATTACCGTTAGCTGAGGCTTCGCTTGTGTAGAAATGGCTGTGAATAAATAATTATTATATTGAAACATTTACTGAATGTCTGAGTGTTCTTTATCCTTGAGGGGAAAAGTCTCAATAGACATCTATTAAGCTAAAGTACAAAGGGTTTTGTAGTATTTGGCTTTTTTTCTTCTCTATACACTTGTATGGAACAGAGCTTTATTTGTATTTGTATTAAAAAAAGCACACGTTTCTTGATTTTGATGGGAAAAACCTGCATGAGAAGTGAACATTGTGGCAGTGAAGAGGAGCGTGGAGACATTTGAAAGAGTTTAAGTGCGTGTGACGACACACAATCTGAACATTGCATCTATTCATTTGAATTCCAGGAAGACGTTGAATGTTTCTGATTAAAGATATGAACTCCACATCCAATGTCAACAGCCTCCTGCATGTGTTGAAGGTTCCTTCTCCGTCCTTCAGGGACAAAAAAACAAAGCTGCAGAAGAATAATAAGCAGGAAGAACCTCCCATGCCTTCTTTTAAATGTGGGAATGTTTCCCGGAATATGGTGAAAATATTCAAGTAAGAATGAAGGCCCTAAAAGGAAGAGTTCATTTCTACGTTGAAGAATGTCGACCTATTTAAGCGGCAAAAAAAAGAGAAGCAGAGAACATGTAGGAATCACATTAATTGTCGTAAAAGTCCGATAGTTACCTAAAAAGTGGGACATGTGACACAAACGGGGGCGGATTAGTCGCACGAGGAAAACCATTAAGCGATTAAAATATTATGGCGAGGGCAAAAGGACGAGCTGTCTTCGTCTGTCCGCCTTCCTCACATCTGTGTGACCCGACCTTCAACAGCCAAACGTCTCCGTGTTTGTGAACGAGTGATTTTGTTTGTGCAACATGTGGCCGCGTGTTTCTTGACTCACACGTCCACAGATGGGTCGAAAAAGAGACACAAATGGGATTCACCAGATACTTTTATGCTTGTTTTTTTCCATCCATCCATACTTTTTAAATCATTTTAAAAGTAAACCATCATGCCGTCTGTAAAAGAACATTTACTTCCCGGCTCGTTGAGACTTAGCAGGTGTTTCCTGTTGAAGTGCGTGCAGCTGGAAGAGGAGGATTTATTAGAGGCACTTTGTGCCGTTCAACCTTCAACTGCTTTACTTTTCTCTCTCAACGTCCTGAAGCATTGCAGCGAATGACTTGTGTTTGAGTCTCAGGATAAGTATGAAGTTTAACATGTTTTCTAAGATTTGATTTGATTAGAAAGGTATTTAAATTGATGTGAATATTTGTGAATGAGGGATTAGGGGCCGCTAATGGCATGTATTACACAAAACAGTCATTTTAAACTGTCTTTGTTGGTTATTCGGATTAGAATATGGCTTTTGCTTCATGTTTAGTTTCTCTTACATTGGCGTCACTTCCTAAATGTGGTTGCTGTGGTGACGGAGCATGGGTAAGGCTCTGCAGGGCGAGGAATGCAGATTACAGAAAAAGTAACGCTCAATTTACAGCAGAAGGTACGTGATGTTGGAGTTGATGAAAGACACATATTTCGTGGCACAATACAAACAATAAAGTGGTGTGAAAACAGTTAAGATAACTCAGATGTATTAGCAAATACATCGAAGCACCCTGATGGGAAATTAAAAATGAGAAAGAGCAATTACTCGTGGAATAATTAAGGACATTGGCCACAAGGGGACTCCTTCGTGGAGTGTTTCTGGCATACAAATCGGGAAATTAAAAGTCTATTTACAAACGCTTGAGTTTATTATATATATATTTTAAAAAATCATTAATCCATTCATTCATTTTAGTCCCATCTGTGTGCGTAGGGAAGCTGAAAAGTGCTGTACCCGAGGAAGACGAGGAGGAAGACAACCTTCAGGACGACTGATTCGGGAAAGAAACCTCAGCACAAAAGTGGCGGCCGATCTTTTGACGATCTGGACAAAGAAAACAACGGACTCTCCGGCGTCCATCTCGAGTGTAGCAGCTACAAGACAAGACATCAATCAGTGAGAGTGTTTCTGGAAACCAGTCAAACCAGCGCCGCTCTTGGACAGGAAACGGCTCACGTAGCACATTCACGTCAACGTGACCTTGAATATCAAACTCATCAAAATGAAAATGTACCTTTGCTTGCCCTGTTTTTAGTTGAATAAATATGGTGGAAGCATAACTTCCCCTTTAACCAAAGCAAATAACATCTCACTGCCGTCACGACAGTTTAACCTCAAACAGCCGACATGTTAATAACGCTTTTACCGGGAAAAACGTGTGAACCCTGAAATAACTTAGCCAACGGACTTTGACGTCACTGTCATTCCAAAACACACACACAATGTGAAAGTTACATTTTATTTGCTCTACTAGCTACTAGTTTAGCCAGGAACAGCTAGCTATCAATGGTTAAGCAATAATTAGCTAGTTAATTGAAACCAGGAACAGCTTGTTAGCTAGTTAACTGAAACCAGCAACAGCTAGCTATCAATGGTTAAGCAATAATTAGCTAGTTAACTGAAACCAGGAACAGCTAGCTAGCTTGTTAACTGAAACCAGGAACAGCTAGTTAGCTAGTTAACTGAAACCAGGAACAGCTTGTTAGCTAGTTAACTGAAACCAGGAACAGCTAGCTAGTTAACTGAAGCCAGGAACAGCTAGCTAGCTTGTTAACTGAAACCAGGAACAGCTAGTTAGCTAGTTAACTGAAACCAGGAACAGCTTGTTAGCTAGTTAACTGAAACCAGGAACAACTAGCTAGTTAACTGAAACCAGGAACAGCTAGCTAGTTAACTGAAGCCAGGAACAGTTAGCTAGCTAGTTAACTGAAACCAGACACGGCTATATAGCTTGTTAACTGAAACCAGGAACAGCTAGTTAGCTAGTTAACTGAAACCTGTAACAGTTAGCTAGCTAGTTAACTGAAACCAGACACGGCTATCTAGCTAGTTAACTGACATCAGACACGGCTATCTAGCTAGTTCATTGAAACCAGGAACCGCTAGTTGGCTAGTTAACTGAAATCTGTAACAGTTAGCTAGCTAGTTAACTGAAATCTGTAACAGTTAGCCAGCTAGTTAACTGAAACCAGGAACAGCTCAAGCTAATTAAGTAATCAGATAAACAGCTACATTACTGTCTGTCAGTTTACTCTAAACTAAATGAAAAACATAATAAAAAGGTAATTCTAACAGCTAAAAAACTGTAATTTTAAACTAGCTATTTGCTAACTACTTGTATAACTTATACTTTGTTTCACTCCCCAGATTTTCATGAACGTCCACTCTGTAATCAGGAAGGCGGTTGACACAACAGGAAACACCTAAAAATATAACGTTACTTATTGAAAAAAATAAGTAATGCAATAAATACAATAAGTGTTGAGCTCATTAATGTGCAATCTGAGTCACTGGAGCCTACGGTTATCTTTCAAAGCAGCCATTTTGACAGTAATTAGCATTAACGACGCCGGCCCTCATTGGGTTATAATTGTTATGACTTACACACATGGTTTTCCTGAGGTCAAAGTATATCTGCTGTGAAAAAGGGTCAGTTATAATGATTATAAACGTGTTCCTGCTACTAAAATTGGATTTTCACAACTTCTACAGATGCTTTTAATATGCAAAGTGAAATATCAGTTTACAGTTGACCAGCACAGGCTTTTACTCATTTTCACTGAATTTGATAAATCAGATTACTTCAAATGTATTTTAGTTTTTTCATCTTCTGTTCATCTGCAGTATGTAATCTTGTTTGTCGCAATAACAGCAATAAAATGTCAGCATTGTACACATAGCTGATCGAGGGATATAAAATGTGAACTTCTCTGTCCTTCTAGAGTATTCATGGTATTAGTTTTCTTGTGGTTCCCCCTGGTGGCTGCTGTTGGACACTGTCGGACACTTTTTATAATTCTCTCAGACAAATTCAGTGGCAGCTGCCAGGGGAACAAAACATTTAGTTTAAAGACTACAATTTAAATGAATAGTAGTAATGAAGTAATTGCACAGCGGGAAAAAAATACATGTTTTGGATGTTGAAAACAACTCTTCACCCTGCGGCTTTTATCAATAAAAAGGAGATTGTTGACAGATTTAACTGCTTTACAAAACCAACAAGATCTGATATTTGGTGTTTAAGACTTAAGTCTTGTTTTGGAGTGGTTCCACTCACTTCCAGAGATCTTTTTCTCCCAATATTCTCCCTGATGTGCAGTCTACGGCAACAACTGGTGTATGAAATCCTCTCTTACATGCTTAGAAATTAGGAAAAATGTATTATAGAATAATATAGCAGCCTATTCCAAAATTCCTCCGTAGACTAATTGAACCTGAACATAAATTAACTATTTCAGGCAGGAATGTTGAACATTTTCAGGGAACAAGGAGATAAGAAAGATGGCCGAGAAATTCATTCTCAATTGTAAGTAAATAGGAGAAAGTTGAAATAAACATTTCTCTCACACGTGTTTTCTTTGACTAATGTATCTGTTTCCCAGGTTTTCACGGACAATTGGAAACCCTGTTTTAATGGCTAATGTGATAATATAAGCAGTCTGTTGACATACCAGATCCAACTGGGTTTAAACTGACGACAGTCACCCGATGGCACTTCTTAGTCATCCTATTAATACCTTAAGTACTTCAACTTCACATCTCAGCCACACACACACTCACAGCTCAGGTCTGACACCGCACCGAAAGTTTAAGTTTTTATTCATTAATTTAAGTTACACGGAGGAAATCAGGGACACAAAAAAAAGAAAAAAAAAAAAAATAGAAGAGGTTAGAAAGAAAAACAGCAATCATTCCACATCAAATGGCAGAATGTGTCCAAGGATCCGTCCGTACACGCTGATAATGCACACTACCGACTAAAATACACCGCAGGAATAAGACCTGCGCTCTGCTGTGAAGTGCAGACGCGTCGCTGGAGCGTCTCCGCTCCACGCCGGCCCTGCTGCGTCCAGATGGTAGCGATGCCGGACGAGCCTCCAGACAAGCGCCCCGCTGTTTGTGACGCGTCAGCAGAGGGCGATTGGGTTTGCGTCTCGTTACGGCGCCTCTTGCAATGACTTGATTTGACAAAAAAAAAAATATATATATATAAATCAGACCGCACTTTGTAAAAGTCACCCGCCGGCCCATAAGAAGGTCCCGCACAACCATTGCAAAAACGAAACTGCGAATACGGAAAGTGTATTTAAGGATGCCCACCGACCACAGATAACAAATCCAGTGACATCACAGAGAGAGTGTGTATGTATGCATGTGTGTGTGTGTATGTGTGTATATATACACATTGATTTTTTTTGTCTTATTGCAGCTCCAGGTTTTTGTAGATCAATTAGGATTTACTTGTTTTCGCTGTGGAGGAATTGGTTCATTGGATTGTTCCTTTAACGTGAAACACTGAGACATTTATGGAGGTGGTGGACCGCCAACCGCTGCTGTTAAGGCGCCGTTGAGCAAGGCACTACCCCCGCAACCCCGGCCCACCAGCGGCTGGTTCAGGAGGGCCCGACAAAAAAAACAAAAACAGCGAAATGTCCCAACCGTAAAGATATAAATGCCACCGTCTTTCTGCGAGAGATCTGATAAATTACCGTTGAAGAAGAAAGAAAAAAGAGAGTAGCACCTACTGGACCTTTACTGAATCAGAGTTGACGAACAGCTGTGAGGAATATTTGCAGCTTCATGTATATACCGTAGTATTAATGCAGTACTTGGTGTTTCTTTGTTGTGTTTTTTTAAAGTTTGTTCCCGCTGAAGGAGTTCTTGTGAAGCGGCTGGTTTCCAAACCGTCCCGACACTTCAAAAATAAAAAATAAAAATGGCATTTCACCCCATTAATACCCAAACACTCCACCACTTCCAAGCCCTGAATACACAACTTTTAGTGTCAACACATTTGGCAAATAGTCGTCATCGAGAAAAAAATAAAAACATAAACATTGAAAACGGACGTTCAGTTCACATCAGAAGTAGAATACAGATATTATATCTTTACCCACAAAAGGTTCAAGTTACGACTAGCTTGAAAAAAAGGAAGAAATGTAAAACATCACCATGTTATACAAAGTGTGTGTGTAGTGTGTGTGTGTGTGTGTGTGCTATGAAATGTTGAAAGATTAGTTTATCTGTCAGTGTGTAGAGAAGTCTGTAAACTCACAAGAACAAGTAACACGTCTTTCATTATCACAGGAATCCTCCTCCGTAAAAGAAATACAAAATAAAAATAAAACATTTTTAAAAATCCACGTCACATCATTTGCATTCCCAAAGTAAGCATCCAAATCCATCACCACGTATAGAAGTTTGTCAGCTGGCCACTAAAAAAAAAAAAATCTCAAATCTTTCATTGGAAAAAGAAGAAAAAAAAAGAAATAATATTTTAGTGTCAACTATATATATACTATATATTTATATTTTTGTTCTTTTATACCAATCAAACATATGGTATATTACGTGTTGCTATGGTAATGGTCCCTGGCAACGTCAATGAAAAAGTACAATGATTAAAATAAAGACACTGATCCCCCAAATTCACCCAGCTCATGTGTGTGTGTGTTCGTTTTTTTTACTTCAGCGTCTGTGTGCACTGAATTGTGGGAGTTTTTTTTTTTCTACGTCATTTTGGCGTTTAGTGTATTGTTTATGTATTTAGAGTCTTGTTTACACGCGTCGACATTTTTAGGGTACAAGTCGCACGCTGATGCTTTTTATTGTCGGAATATTAACATTGAGGCTTTGTAGGCATAGTTTAGTGTGTTTAGTGTGTACTTTAGTGTGTGCGTTAGTGTGTGTTTGTTGTGCGGTCAGTGTGCTTCACGCGTTGGCGCTGATGCTCTGTTTGTAGACGGCGTGGTAGGCGTTTCGGAGCAGAACGTAGGGGAAGCAGGACTCCAGCAGGTCCATCGTCAGGAAGGGCGACTCCTGAACGATCTGAAACACAACAAATGAGACTTTTAGATTATAGAAATATGAATATGGCAGAACCATGTCGGGCTCATTCTTCCACGTTATCCCTCGTTTTCTCGATGGGTGATTTTCACAGGGTTCATACACATTGTGACCAATGTTCCATGACTTTAAACCAAATTCCCATGATCAAACATTTAGTGAAATCTGGGTGTAAACAGTAAAAAGTGAGTAAATGTAGTATTTAAACTAACAATGAGAACACAAAGCATACAGTAAACCTTAAATGACTCAAATGAATGAGACAATAGTTTGATGAAAAGAATAAACATTTATATAGATGCCTGTATGTATGCCTGCTTATATTTTGAGTCTTTCTTTTAAAAGCATATTCATTATTTCAAACTCAGCGGAAATGAACGTCATGAACACATGAGTATAACACATTTACATGAACACATGAATATAACACATTTACATGACTTTTACTAAACTTTTGGGATTTTATTTTTTTCAAGGATTTTTCCAGGTCTGGAAATAACCATTTTAAAATTCCATGACTTTTCCAGGTTTTCCATGAGCGTATGAACCCTGTTTTCACCCGACGTTAGTGAGAGGGTGAAAACATTTCATATGTGTTTTAACATTGAAGGGAGACTTTTCCTCCACAGGACAAAGCTCACATGTCCCAGGAACATGTGGACCAAAGAACAAGTTCATATCTCCATTATTTATATTTTTAAATCATGTCTTATTGACGATTCCCAAATTTTTCACCCAATTTTGTGCCTTTTTTCAGGGTCCCATCATGATACCTGTTTATCGTTTTATGAGAACTTCTACAGGGTAAAATAAAAGAAGAGTACTTCTATCAGGTACATTATATCAGGTGAAATATACCCGACGGTAGTGATGGTGTTACTATTCTTAACGTTAGAGTTTTAGGGTTAAACGAGCTCAACGCCTCTTAACTCGCCGTAAGACACACGGACGGAAACATTAAACATTAAAACAAGAAGTTAAATACGTCTCAGCAAAACAAATCCTTAATTCACAGTAAGTTGAGAGTAAGAGGTTTCTCTCTGCAGCGGCTCTCACGCCTCCATAAAAAAAGCTTGTCTTTTCGTTTATCTTCAGGATGAGACACCAGAGAGAATAAATACACAGAAGGAGCTTTAAAGTGGCGCATTAACTACCGTTAGATTTACCCACATGGGTCCTAGTGACGCAGGACAATGAGCTTCCCTACAGTCTAAAACATCATCTGTTCTCCTCTCGGTTCGTAAAAAGGAAACGCAAACTGGACCAGAACAAAAAGGAAATAATGTATATTCTCCCCCCTAGTTTGGACCAACTCTCTCACCATGTCCAGCAGCAGGTAGACAGACTCTCTGTTACGCGTCGTCATCTTGTCCGTCTCCTGGCCGATCTTCAGCAGGCTGGACGAAGCCAGCTGCACGACACACACACACACACACACACACACACACACACGCGTTTTATACATTTATAAAACGTCAGCAACATACATCCTTGCATTTCATTACCAGCTGCCTATTTTCTTTAAACATGAGCATCAAAATGATCTTCTCATCTTACAGCCAGGAACTCCTTCAGCCGGTCCTCGATGCTCCCCTTGTGGATGGTGAAGAGCGCCGCAGCGATCTGGTTGATGGCTTTGGCCAGGCAGTGGATGTTGTTACAGTGGCCTGCAGGGGGCAGCAAACACACGCCGGCGGAGAGAGATCAACAAGGCGTCGTCTGCGTTTGATAATCAAATTAACTCCGGTTTCAATTCTGACGCGTGTGGAAGACCCCGCAAGCAGAGAGTCTCCACAATGAAAAAAGAAAGTGGAAATGATGAATTCCCTCTTTTTGTGTTTCATGCAAATGAACGTCATTAAGTGTGTGTGTGTGTGTGTGTGATGCATAAAAGCACGTGAATATTAAGTGTGTAATTGTAAGTTCACACGGTGGCTGATGGGGCTTCACCGGCGCCGTGTTTTCGAGACGTGCTTCTGGAAAACCAATTGCTGGCCCGTATGCAGTCTGCATACTAACAATGGTGGAGCCCATTACAACTCATTATCCTCTTCAAATGTCCCTTATTAACAATGGCGCCTCTCATTTCAAGGTTGTTAAGAGGCAATGTCTTGATAATCCATCCTTGAGTGACGAATCTCTCCGACGCCTGATCAAAAAGCCTCATTTAACTTCACAGAATGCGTCTTTTTATGGAAATACATGCAGCAAATAAGGTTAAAAATGTATTTAGAATCTAATAGTTAAACAAAAAAGGTACACAACGATGATTATTATACATCTCTTGTGCACACAAATGAATCCATCCGAGGGACGCGAGGTCGATCTGGTTTGCATGCAGAACAGCGTCGTGCCGCCGATGCAGTAAATTATCTTTTCTACGACGTGTCGTATTTTCTCCTGCGCTGCCATTAATGAGCTGCGGATGCGGAGCTCGATATTTTCATTATTCATCATCAAAAGTTACGACGTTATGGCACAAAACACCAGGTAGTTTTGACAGCGTTTTTAGAGGTTTACGTTCGGGGTAAAAAGAAACAGAATCTGAGAATACCAGACAATACAAAAGAAGCATGGCGGCCTACCTTCGATGGCCGGGCTGTACTGTGACATCACGTTGCTGGCCAGCGTCGGCAAGGAGACGGCCACGAACACCATCAGCAGACAGGCGATCTTGTACTCCTCCTCCGGACTGATGTTCTCTGCACAGACAAGCTCTTTTCAGACATGGATTACATAACATTGCTTCATCTGTCAAAAGTCATTCAGGCACAGGAATGCTGTCACGATACCAAAGTTATGACTCAGATGCCAATATGAAACACGAAAAACAAGGAAAAGGAAAAGCAATGGAATAATAGATGACAGAACATAGAACACTTTAAAACTGATTTTTCTAGATTAGTATTTATGTGATTTCGTTGACAGTTCACTTTATATTTGCAACCAAATATCACTTGTTTAACAGCGTTTCTTTTGTAAAACAGCGCCCCCGCAGTTCAGGTGGAGGGTGGTACTGCAGAACATCAGATTGGCGAGCGGCATACAGAACAAAAATACAACTAAACGACAGGAAAATTAGATGAAGTTCTGTGAGAAGTCGATGGAGGGAAAAGCTGCTTGAATCAGGAAGAGACATGAGAAGCTTCACACATTCACATTTAATATTCAGAGTGCGTCTTTGCATGCGTACTTTTTTGGGGCTCACCGCTTTTCTGCGAGGACAGAGCGACCACCAGCGCCGGGTCGATCTCGCAGGGTAAACCGGCCGCTGATGACAGCTCGTAGACGTTCATGGCCACCTGGAAGCAGAGAGGTTCATACATACGCATGAGGGGACGCCCAGGCAACGCTGACGGCGGGTTAAGAGGTCACTTTATTTCTATTTCACCTTCATGTCTGTTTCTCTGGGGATGTGGTCCTTGAAGTCCTCCACTGAACTCACCAGGAAGGGAATATGACAGGACAGCACCTGTGGGGAGGGAGGGAGACAGAGAGGGAGAGAGAGAGAGAGAGAGAGACAGAGAGGGAGAGAGAGAGGGAGAGAGAGAGAGACAGACAGACAGCAGGTGGTGCAGCATCAGAGCTCGGAAGGAATATTCTAAAAATATTCAACAATGTGACATTTATGGTGCTTTTATGTCCAAAACCAGATAAGAACAAGTTCATTTTCTGGATGTTTTTTTTTTTTTACTTTCCAACTGAAGCCATCAGCATTACATTTATGTAGCGGATGTATTGTACAGTCAGGGCATTCGACCATGTGGGAACAACCCAAAATTGCAAGAATCATGGGTACAAATCTAATAAATCAGAGGCAATTTGGGGAATTTTTTGCACCAAATTGCCCCCGATGTTTCAACTGTAGGCACTCGCATTGTTTTTCTCCATTGGGACAAATACTCCAGAATGTTTTTGACACGTGCAAGTACTGAAACGTCATCAAATATACTTTTATTTGTTTATTTTATGGGGCAAAGTGGAGAGACGTGCAGAGTTTCTGCATTCCTGACGTCAGCGGGGAGTTTGTTCCTCCATCGACAGCAAACAGTCGGGATGAGTAACAATGTGTGTGTGTGTGTGTGTGTGTGTGTGTGTGTCTTACATCTCTGAGGGCCTCCTGAGCCAGGGAGCGGAAGGACAAGATGACTCCAATGATGGTCATTCTCTTCAGCACGCTGTCCACAGCTACAAACAAACACACAAAAACAGTAAATATCAAACCATTCATCCTCCATTTGCCGCTTCCATTCACCAGCAAATAAAAGTTGTATAATGTTTATTATGCGTCTGCCAATAGTCTGCTTTGACTTCTACTCGCCTTTCAGTAAAGTCTGCTCTAAATACGACTACAAGTTTGAACAAATCAATGACGGGACGCTTCACACAGACGTGAAACAAGTCGGGACGACAGCAGCAGGTGTGTGTGTGTGTGTATGTGTGTGTGTGTGTGTGTGTGTGTGTGTGCGCGTGCGCTCACAGGTGAGTTTCTTGAAGAGGGCGGCCATGTGTTCTGGTTTGTCGAAGCTCGTCCTCATCTGGGTCAACACCTCCATGTTTTCTACCACCAGTTTCTAGACGGAGACAAAGATCATGTTGAACTTCATGTTTATGCATCAAGATGATCCTTTTAATTGATTTATTCATGTTCATCGCAGTGTCGAGGCCTCTGTCCTTCATATTAGAGTTCTCATTTGTTGATGGTACACTGATTCACACAGAACAAAAATCAGACAGAAGCTCAGAACCCGTCGGCAGTAAAAGTAAAATACGATAAAATAAAGACAGGAAACTCTTTTATTTTGTTAAACGCACCTTGAGCTCAGCCACCTGTGACGAGATGTGCCACATCAGACTCTCGCTGAGGAACTTCATGCCGTACGGCCCCAACAGCTCAGACAGCGAGCGCATCTCTGTGAGAAAAACATACAAAAATCACTACAAACACAACTTCACCGACTCTTAAACAAACAGCTTTAATGTCGCGTTGCCGGTCGTACCGGAGATGTCGGAGTATTCCTCGGCGTTGAAGGTCAGCTCGTTCTCCGTGGGCAGGTTGACGAAGGCCTTCATGGCGGGGAAGTAGGCGATGTGTCCGTTGCTGACCTGACGGAGCAACGTCTCCAGGTACCTACACACACACACACACACACACACACATTCCTCAGTATTGGAAGTCCTCCCTTGGATTCCCTTGTTTGCACCGATATGATTACATTTGTTTACCATTTATAATGTTTTTAGGGTGAACTGTTCCTTTAACGCCGGTGACGCACGGATTTTGATTGTTTTTGTTTTAATGTGTGTCTGTTATTTAAATAGTGATAATTGTGGTTATCACTGAGAAGCTTAAACGTGTCCCCCAAAATCCAAACGAGAGAAGAAAAAAATATATATAATCGTAAAATACAAATTAAAAAAAAGTCTTGAATTTAACAGCGAATAATAAAAACAACAACATTGCTACATTTTCTGTGCCCAAATAAGCAAAATCTGGTATTTAATTGTTTGTGCTGCGACAGCCTTTCGTAAAACAATAAAAATGATCTCCTTCTGTACGGCAATAAAAAAAAGAGGGATTTGTTTTATTGGTGAATGATAAAAGAGTTTCCAACAACAAGTTTTGGCGTCTCGACGGCGTCAGAATTCGAATGTCATACCGACTCTGAATGTGTTTGTACTGCTTTGTCGGGCTGGACGTACCAGTTGGTGTACAGGCTGGTGATGGTGGGTTCCCCGTGGCTGTCCAGGTGCTGCGTCTGCTGCAGCAGCACGTTGTTGAAGACCCGGGTGATGTCGATGGTGACGTAGTTCTCTATGGACTGCAGCACCGTCATGTAGGCCCGCACGCTGGTCAGCAGCTCGCTGGGCTTGGCGATCTCCTGCGTGGCCTGGTTGTACATCGTCATCCCCACGATGGACCTGGAGGCGGACGTTCAGGTCGGTTTAGTAGAAGAACATTTAAACCCTAGAACACCAACGTCAGGGGATTTTCACCCGAGCGATTGTGGTTACGTTATTTTCATTGTGTTGCTTTTGTCTGCGTTGCTTTGGTCCTTGTGTAGCTTCATGCTGCTCACTGACGTTATTGAAGGTAGGCGTGTCTTATTGAAGCTAGAAGATGGGCGTGTCTTATTGAAGGTAGGCGTGTCTTATTGAAGCTAGAAGATGGGCGTGTCTTATTGAAGCTAGAAGATGAGCGTGTCTTATTAAAGCTAGAAGATGAGCGTGTCTTATTGAAGGTAGGTGGGCGTGTCTTATTGAAGGTAGGCATGTCTTATTGAAGGTGGGAGTGTATTATTGAAGCTAGGTGGGCGTGTCTTATTGGAGGCGGGCGTATCTTATTGACGGTAGGTGTGTCTTATTGAAGGTGGGCATGTCTTATTGAAGGTGGGCATGTCTTATTGACGGTAGGCGTGTCTTATTGAAGGTGGGCGTGTCTTATCGAAGGTGGGCGTGTCTTATCGAAGCTGGAAGGTGGGTGTGTCTTATTGACGGTAGACGTGTCTTATTGAAGGCGGGCGTGTCTTATTGACGGTGGCCGGGTCTTATTGGAGGCGGCCGTGTCTTATTGACGGTGGCCGTGTCTTATTGACGGTAGACGTCTTATTGAAGGTGGGTGTGTCTTATTGAATGTAGGCGTGTCTTATTGACGGTGGGTGTGTCTTATTGACGGTGGGTGTGTCTTATTGATGGTGGGTGTGTCTTATTGACGGTAGGTGTGTCTTATTGAAGGTGGGTGTGTCTTATTGAAGGTGGGTGTGTCTTGTGTTACGTTATTTTCATTGTGTTGCTTTTGTCTGAGTTGTGTTGGTCCTTGTGTAGCTTCATGCTACTCACTGACGTTATTGATGGCGTGTCTTACAGCCAACATGCTCCATCAATCTGATTACTTACGGCTGTTTGATGATCCAGAAATTGTTGCCTTTTCTATTCACCGAAGACTAAATGTCCAGTAGGGAATTAACTTGAAAGGTAGATAAAAAACTAGGGCGGTCCTCGACCAAAGAAGTTCTTAGTTTAAGTCCAAGTTTCTTAGAAATGAGTCATTCAGCATGAAAATACAAGAAATTGTTGTATCTGAATTGGACCACAATGTGCGCCGACCGTGACAGAGTTTGATCTTGTGTGTGTTTATGCTTACTTGGTAAACCGGATCTCCAGGTGTGAGGTGAGGTACTCTCTGGGTGTGAAGGTGTGCTCCCACACCGCCAGGTTGGGAACGTAGTTGATGGAGAAGCAGAGTTCAGAAAGTGCTGTGTGGAGTTTATCCAGACTGTGGGGAAAAAGAAGAAGAAAAAGGTCAAACTTAACTCAATAAGATGAGATGGAACTTATAATTGTCAATAGACAAATAGGAAATAAACGCTGAAAATGGAGGCATAGATGTAAAAAAAACCTCCACTTGTTAAAAAGAAACCAATGATTTCATAGTAATGCAAGATATTCACATACAAAACCCTGCTGTTAAAATACCTTTTATTGTACTTTTACATTAAGAAGGACAGTGTCCTCATAAGGTGTATTTATGGGTTGTGTTTTCTCTCACATGTACACTTCAAATACAATAAGCGAAATATGGCACTTAAGTACTGCAGCTGAGGGTTATGAAGGTACGGCGCCGCTATCACGGCTTCACTCGTTACGTTCTTACCTTTCACAATAAAAGCCCGACACATATTACACCGCATCACTTTATACCAAAGGCAGCTTGAATTCCCTGAAGGGAGGCGACTACACAACACAGCTCTGTGCTGCTCGTTTTTCTCCCTGCAAGGATTCAACCTTTTGAAGAGCAGCAGTGTGACGATTAAAGAGCCGAGTTTAATTCAGTTTCCTGGTTGTAAGTTAAAATGTATAAACACTATATATAATAGAGTGATCTCCTTTTTTAATTAATACAACAATAATTAGATTTGTTCTAGTTTTATAGTAATTTTTATATATATATATATTTTGTTAATATATATTTTTTTTATAAATTTGTATAAAACTATAACATATTACATTATTTATTTTATTAATAAAAAAAGAAAATTCATGTTATAGTTTTATATTAATATATATATATATATATATATATATATATATATATATATATATATATATATAAAAAAATAACATTTATTTTAATAAATAATTACATTTTTAAGCTCCATGTATCCACGTATCCTGAATTTTCAGGTTTTTGCCTGTGGTATTATTTCAGTATCGGTATGGAGATATTTCGGCATATGTATATTTTAATTGCGTTAATTCGGAATTCAGTCACACCAAAAATAAAAAACAAGGCCATTAATCTCTTATTAATGATTACGACAGAATCAACAGTAATTCCTTATTGACGGACGCGTAAAGAAAAGAATATAAAGAGGAGGAAGGTTTGCTTATGGACTGACTTGGTGACCAGTAGTCGGTTCTTCCTCATGCTCTCCACGCCCGGCTTCTCTCTCTCCGGCTCGCCCTTCTTCCCCGTCGCCTTCTTGCTCTTCTTGTTCACCGCCTGGCTGATGGTCTTCGCACAGTGCTTGGGAAGCAGCTAGAGACCGAAAAGAGCGGAAAAATATTAGACAGACGGCGGAGAAGGAGTAGAAAAAAAGACGGGCGGGGATAAACAGGAGATGGAGGGGAGGAGTGACAGATGGAGAAAGACCGATTATCCGCGGTCTGGCTGATGTTCTGAGGAAGAAGTGGAACCAGCAGACTGATAGAGATCAATTTAAGAGGCTTTTAACTACATGCATCAACAAAGGACTCACAGCATTAATGTGACAGCATGTAATATTATGCAAATGACCAGTTGTTTCTGCCAATATTGTGACATTAGAAAGTTTGTCAGCATGAGAAAACTTTTAAAGGACTTTAATAAAAAAGAGCCGCTGACATATTTAAGTTTACTCTTCTTTGTGATAATCGGTATAAAAGCGGAGCGCAACTGAGATGTGTGTGTGTGTGTGTGTGTGTGTGTGTGTGTGTGTGTGTTCCCACCTGGTCGCTGAGTGTACATTGTTCAGTGCAGATGTCAGTGATCAGGTTTCTGGCCTGTTTGGCCATTTCGTCCAGAAACATGTTACACAACGACAGGCTCCGATCCCCTATGTGGTGACGCTGTGGAGGGAGGACGGAAAAACACACACACACACACACACACACCGGGTCACAAAGAAAGTAATTATTATGATCGACATGACTTCACAGGAACCGTTTCTGTCTCCAATCTGTACGAGAGCGGCCGGGAAACCCGCGTCTAGTCTGCAAACGCAGCTTCAGCACCACTGAAGCGACGGCTGATACCGGTTCTGTCCGGTCCGAGTGGCCAAGCTGTCTGTGCAGCTTTCATTTGATTTTCTATCAACATTGATGCATATAAATGAATCAATAAATGGAGAAAACATGCCATCAAAAACCATAAAATCAAAGAATTGGTTTAGATAATTAAGATACGTGAAACATGTACTAATTAAAATGATAAAACTCTCAAAATATTTCTGTAATTGTATTAAATAAAGTGTTTTATTGGGCATCGCACTCACATTTGTGTGTGTAATGGCGGAAAAATAGACTTGAAGAGTAAATAAAGACAGTGGTGCATATTCAAAAAGAGTGTGTTTGCTAGGTGAGACCGGCAAGTGAATAACAGCATCTATACGTGTGTGTGTGTGTGTGTGTGTGTGTGTGTGTGTTTACCTCCTCAGGACAGAGCTCATGTGTGCAGGACATGAAGTGTGTGCAGAGCAGAGGGAAGCAGATGGAGTGTCGGCTCTGGGAGGGAAGCTCCAAACACTGCTGGAACATCTTTTCAAACGCACGGCTGTAGAAGCTGCTGCCACAAACACACACAAACGCACACAAAAACACACACGCACACACACACACACACACACGTACGCACAGACACAAACACAAAACCCCAGAAGGGGATGGGTTAACTACAGGGTACACGGATGCTTTCATGAATATAAAACGCATTCAAAGTGAGCGCATCTCACCAGAAGATGGACAGGTCCGATGTCTCCACCAGCATCTCCACCAGAGAGTCCACCATCTTTGTGTGGAAGATGATGGTGTTCATCATTTTGCCGAGCTCCTTGTGATCGGCGATACCGAGACTGGCCTTGGAGACGCTGGTGTAGGCCTAGAGGGAGGGAAACAGCATTTTAATTATTACGGTGTATTTATGTGTTGACCAGCAGGGCCGTTCTTTCCATTTACGATGTTTCAAACATTTAGGGGGACATGCAGGCGGTGTTCAGCAGTCCCAAATATTAGATCAATAATTAAATAATTAGATTGGTTTGCACACCTGCAGCCTGAACCAGTCCAGCCTCAAGCCTCTGAAGTCAAACACCTCTCCGTCCTCCACTAGGATGCAAGAGACACAATTAAAGTTAAAGTGGAAGGAGATTCTTGTGCCAGAAATTAAGCAAATAAACATTTTTTGAAAAAAAACTGTAAAAATATAAACATACACAATAGTTTAGTACAATAAGTAACACTGATACCAGAGCAAATAGAATAGCCATGAGAGTAAGATAGATAGAAATTACAACATCATAAGATTAAGAGTAAAATATAAAGTGTATAAGAAGTACTAATGACACCAGTGCTGAATAGAAACTATTACTAGTACAAAGATAATTTTGTGCATGATATTGGGAATACTATTAACAATGATATTGAAAGGCTATATTGCAAATTATATACTAAAATAATATTGAAAGCACAATAATTCCCTCAAAACACACACATTAATAACCAACTAAATGTATTACAAGTATTTCTTAAATTACTGCAACGACTACCGTTACTACGATCAATACTGCCACTGCGCTGTACGACTACAATGATGCTTTCAGTTTTGAAGAAGTGACGGTTCACCTTGTTTGACACTCAGAGACGTCATCGTGTTGACAAACGAGGACATGATTATAGACTCGTCCTCCGGACACACAGACAGGTTCTATCAGATGAAGACGGGATAGAAGACGGGTTAGAAAAGACAAGTGCAGGGTGGAAAAACCTTCTAAAAGCTCAGCTGGGGCCCCAAATGTTACATTTAACCTGCATGGATTTAAACCATTTAAACCACTCCTCTGGTTGTATAGAAGTATATGATTAATGTGTTAAAGCTGCATTCTCTCTCCTGACCACCGGGGGTGATTCCTCTGGTTGTATAGAAGTATATGCTTCATGTGTTAAAGCTGCATTCTCTCTACTGACCACCAGGGGGCGACTCCTCTGGTTGTATAGAAGTCTATGCTTCATGTGTTAAAGCTGCATTCTCTCTCCTGACCACCAGGGGGCGACTCCTCTGGTTGTATAGAAGTATATGCTTCATGTGTTAAAGCTGCATTCTCTCTCCTGACCAGCAGAGGGTGACTCCTCTGGTTGTATAGAAGTCTATGCTTAATGTGTTAAAGCTGCATTCTCTCTCCTGACCACCAGGGGGTGACTCCTCTGGTTGTATAGAAGTCTATATAAATGACTCTACTTCTCTTGATGTATTCCCTCAGTAAACATTGTAAACATGAGTTTATGTCTCAATCTCTAGTTTCAAGTCTTCTTCAATACAGCATGATGTTCATTTAGTAAATTATGGTAATTTAGAGTCAAACAGACCATAAAGCAGGGGACGCTTTAGGGGCGGGACTTAATGTGATTGACAGGTCCCGGCCCTAAAGAGATATTTATCGGTTGCACAAAAAAAGCGATCCTCTGCCTGTCTGAATTACCATATTGTGTCTCTACTTTTAATATTTCTACGTGTTAAATCTTATAGATTTCAAAGTTGTATTGTGGAAACCCTGCACCCTGTCCTGCCTCTAGAGTTTGTGTAAGAGCATTTATAGCGTCCACATGTTCGTACCTGCACCAGCTCGTTCAGCACCACGGCATCGAACCCCGACAGGTACTGGACGTAGTAGCGCTGCATCACCGGGCCGTACTTCCTGACGTGAGCTCTGAGCTCCTCCATGTAGAAGATCAACTCCGCTATGTGTCTGCAGAAACACACACAGCAACAGTTGAGACGCAGAAAACAAGTTCAGGATGTTATGGTTGTGCTGCTGTAGGTGTGAGCAGGTGTGTGTGTGTGTGTGTGTGTGTGTGCATACTTGTCTATGAAGTCATCTGTGCTTTTCTTCTGGATGTTGTCTGCGTGTCGGAGCAGCCAGATGATCTCGTCACGCGCAAACGACAGCGCCATGAACACGAACAACGCCTAGCGGGGCGAAGGAGGCGGAAATGGATCAAAATTGAGGGAAAATAGAGAGATTTCTTTTATTTATTGTTTTTTTTTTTAGGGGAAATAGAAATGTCAAAAACTCCTAAAGAGAAATAATTCCCAGATAAATCACCAGGAGCAGCTGGGAGCGAACACTTTCTCTCGGTCTCTGAACCCAACATGCAATATGTTCACGACTGAGCCGACGTATTTCGGAATTCGAAATTTGTTGATCCTGATAAGCTGAGAAACATACGAAGACGTATTTAAGGTGGTATTGTAGTGATTTAAGACATTATTGCGTGCAACATTAGCATAAAATAGTCCATACAAGAGCTAATTCCCCCAACAGAGCCAAGAAAAAGGAACATTTAAATTGAGACCTTCAATGTTTTAAGGTGACATTTAACTGGATATTGAGGTGTCTAATAATACATTACTCAAGGCATTTTACATGATAAAAACAATAGAAGCAACAGCAATATAAACAAGAGTTGACATAACAGTAAGAAAAGAAAACAAAAACATACTGAACTAGCATCACAGGTCAAAAGCAGATTTAAATAAATGGGTTTATGTTGTTTGTATTTACTGTTATTCTCTCAAAAAGAGATTTAAAATACGTTAATCTGGTTAAATGAGAGGGAAGTGAATTAAATTAATACATTAAATATAGTTGTAAGTCCCAGTGGTCAGTGTTAAAACTGTAGCCAACTGTGGGAGCTAAACTGAGGGACGAAAAGCTGCTTAAGGTGGTAATTTAGTGTCAAAGCAGTCTTACATGAGGCCACTATAATCTTCTCTAGACCCGACCTGGAAGACTCGTGTTTCTATTTGAGCATGTGAAGTTATTTTATACATTTGTATTAAAATATTAGAGCTAAATAAGGTGGTATTTTACTTGTTACGATGATACTACCTTAAGTATCGGTCATTTAGTAGTGTTCATCTACTACTAAAATTTAATCTGGGGTTATTTAAAAAGGTGGTATTTTACATTTTAAGGTGGTATTTTACTTGTTACGATGATACTACCTTAAGTATCGCTCACCCAGGTCATTTAGTAGTGTTCATCTACTTCTAAAACTGAATCTGGGGTTATTTAAAAAGGTGCTATTTACATTTTAAGGTGGTATTTTGCATTACCTTAGGACCTAGTAGTCCAGGTTGATCGGCTAAAACAGTGGCCAGCTCCTTCAGAGCCGATCGGAGGAACTTGCGTCTCTCCCTGTGCATCGAGCCTCTGCAGAGACACGGAGCGTCAAAACACACAGTCATCACGATTTAATGGTATTTTGACACTTTCAGGACAATCCTGCGAGAGGATAAAAGTACGTAGATGACAGAAGAATCAGGAGGAAGATGAAAGGGAGAATACGTAATGAAGATAAAAGCAGAGATGAGGATAAAACAGGAACATTAGGGATAAAGAGAGGAAGAAAGTGAAGTGTGAGACTCCAGAGAGAGAGAATAAAAGGCAGCATCTTCAAGCGCTTGAAGATGGGAAGTAGGAACATAAATCAATAAAACAGAGAATCTGGGAAGTGAAATAATTCATAAAATGTGAACTATATTTTGTGTTTGCGAGGAACAAAAAAAGGAAAAAAATTGGATGAAAATCCCAGCTGGGATGCGGAGGAGGGATCAGTGAAAACATCCGGTACGTACGCTTGAGACAGAGCCTGTTCCTTGCACTCTCTGATGTCATTGATGCGTTTGTTGTACCTGGGAAAAAAGAAACACGCAGAGAGGACGCGTTAAAAGAGCAAAGACGTACAGAGTATTTTCATCTTACTATAAATAATAATATAAACACGTCTGCTTCATGTCGAGCGGGAGGAAACTTCTTGTGTCACAAATGTACGAAACTGATAAAGAAACTAAGCTTCATTTTCTTGGAGTATCTTAAAAATGCTTCATATTCCTAAAATATGTACAATCTTTGCTATAAGATTATGGAAGTCACTTTAACCGCTTCAACTGGTGCAATATAAATACATTTTAAATACATGTTGTATTCCGTCTGTATATATAATATTGCTATTGTTGATTCTTTAGTTTATTTATATTACTTGTTTTTATTTTACTATGTGTCTCTTGCTGCTGTAATCCTGCAATTTCCTCACTGCGGGACAAATAAAGGATTATCTTATTTTATTTTAAATAAACCATTAATACAAATATTGAAATTGTGTCATAATAAAAAACAATTACAAAAATAATAATAATCTAATATATATTAATATACATATTTCTAAATGTAGAAACAAACAAAAACATTCATTGAAAAAAGGTTTTTGAAGTATTTCAAGCGTTTAGTTTTTGTTCATTTTGTTCAAAATAGTTTCTTCTGCACTATAAATATTTCTCATGTACCTAAACCGGCAGTTTTGCTAACTGTGATGTCACTTCTTTGAGTATCTTCACACAGAAGTCATACTTTTGTGAATGTAAAATGATGTGTACAATATTTTTCACGTAAAAAGTTGTATTGATTTAAACTAGATTAAGCCAACAATGACCCTTGTATTCATGATAAAAAACAGCCGTGTACATGCGTGTGGCTGCTCTTACCCTCTGATGTTCACGAACAGGTCCTCTGCAGCCTTGTGGATGTGGAAGACCTCGTCCCGGAACAGACAGAGGCAGGTGGAGCTCTGCAGCGCCAGCTTCCACAGAGACAACGCCGCCGCGTCGCTGTTCAGGACCGCGTGGCACAGGATGAAGCCGACTGGAGGGAGAGAACAGAGGAGCGTGACAACCCGGAAGAACCAAGTAAACCACCTGGACGGAAGAGGACACCAGTTTACTTACAAACGATCCACTTCTCCATCGCGTCCAGCGACAGGTATTCACATGGCATCTGAAGACGAGACGGACGGTTTAGATCAATTAAACGACTCAGACTCAAGCTTTATATCATGACTTTTAGATATCCCCCCAATGGATCTCCGTCATACTGACCGTGTCCGACTGTGCCGGGTTGAGCATGGTGGAGGGAGCGGAGATGAGCGAGAGCAGCTGGGCGTTCCTCCACTGGTCAGCGGACAGATTCCTCCTGGGATAGACCATCTGGAGGCTGATCAATGCGTCCGACAGGGACTGGAGAGGGAGAGACGGGAGGAGAGGGTGAGACGGGATGAGAGGGAGAGACGGGATGGAGAGGGAGAGACGGGATGGAGAGGGAGAGACGGGAGGAGAGGGTGAGACGGGATGAGAGGGAGAGAAGGGATGAGAGGGAGAGACGGGATGGAGAGGGAGAGACGGGATGGAGAGGGAGAGACGGGATGGAGAGGGAGAGACGGGATGGAGAGGGAGAGACGGGATGGAGAGGGAGAGACGGGATGGAGAGGGAGAGACGGGATGGAGAGGGAGAGACGGGAGAGACGGGATGGAGAGGGAGAGACGGGATGGAGAGGGAGAGACGGGATGGAGAGGGAGAGACGGGATGGAGAGGGAGAGACGGGATGGAGAGGGTGAGACGGGATGAGAGGGAGAGACGGGATGGAGAGGGAGAGACGGGATGGAGAGGGAGAGACGGGAGAGACGGGATGGAGAGGGAGAGACGGGATGGAGATGGAGAGACGGGATGGAGATGGAGAGACGGGATGGAGAGGGAGAGACGGGAGAGACGGGATGGAGAGGGAGAGACGGGAGAGACAAGATGGAGAGGGAGAGACGGGATGGAGAGGGTGAGACGGGAGGAGAGGGAGAGACGGGATGGAGAGGGAGAGACGGGATGGAGAGAGAGAGACGGGATGGAGAGGGAGAGACGGGATGGAGAGGGAGAGACGGGATGGAGAGGGAGAGACGGGAGAGACGGGATGGAGAGGGAGAGACGGGATGGAGAGGGTGAGACGGGAGGGAGAGGGAGAGACGGGATGGAGAGGGAGAGACGGGATGGAGAGGGAGAGACGGGATGGAGAGGGAGAGACGGGATGGGAATAACTTGAGTTTCACTCGATTGACCACGTTTAAAAATCATACCATAAAACTGTTCACATTTTAAAAATCAGAGAGCCAAGTGTCACAGGTCTCACACCTTTCCGTGGGGAACAAACTCCTCCATCAACTTCTTCAACGGGTTCTCGTAATCCACGATCATCTGGCCCAACCTGGGGTACTCCCGGTCACTAAAACACACACACACACACACACAGTTAGCACACGGACGGTGTAGATAGTGAGTCTGTACTCAGGGGTGTGTGTGCTGTTTATGTGTGTGTTGTTTGGCAGTCACCTGGCCCCGTGCGTCATCTCGTGGGCGTAGTTGTAGAGCCCGATGATGGCCTTCCTCTCCTCTATGCGGGACAGTATCGTCATCAGGGTGGTGTACGTCACCACCAGGTCCAGGTAGTTCTTGGTCAGGTCAAAGTTCACCGTCTGACGGGGGGAAACAAAAGCTTAATATCAATATCTGGTGATAAAATATCACTGGGACCAACAGTTTGATGAGCACCAGCTACGTGTCGCCCATACGAAGAGGAAACCTTCAAATAACCATGTTCTGTTGTGTTGTTCTCTTCTGCAATAAAACCATAAACGTACTGAAACTGTTAAACCAGAGAGGTCTCTACAGTCATACATGTGCACTACAAATATCCGGCTGAAGGGTCCAGCGGTGCGTGAGATTAGCCGCGGACAGACGGGTATAAAGACCGGAAGCAAGATCCCCTCCTCACTTCCTCGAGGATTAAATATTAAAGTGATTTCGTCTCATTTGTTTTTTAGCACTTACGATGTCAAAGAAGACCTGGCAGGCGTCGATGGTGTTCAGCAGCTCACACACGTGGTCCTGAAGAGGAAGGAGGTAATGTAAGTACCATATGATGCTCCAACCGTGTGTGTGTGTGTGTGTGTGTGTGTGTGTGTCTTACCTTGAATTCCATGACATCTACGAAGGTGAAGTAGTAGAGGGCGAGGTTCTTCAGGATCTCTGACTTCTCCTTCTGCAGCTGAGCCAGCTGTTGCTGTGAACGCGGCAGCAGAGACACAGTTTTACTCTGACCACGGTAATATACGGTAATATACAGTAATATACAGTAATATACAGTAATATACAGTAATATACGGAGTATCTGTTATCGTTTACTGCATCTCTCTTTAGGACCTTTTTGTGTATATGATTTTTGTTCATCTGTGCCGATGCCCACTGACTGGTTTGGTTCTGTGTACATGTATTAGCTGAATATTCAACTATATAAAAGTGGTGCATCCAATTTATCAGCTTGAAGCTTCTTCTTTTTAAGTTACACTTAAAAAAAATAAATGTAGTCAAATATCTGTATTTTTACAATAGTTATTCAAACACACCTCTCTCTCTAAATTAAATGTAATTGCTGAGTTTCCCTTCAGGGATCAATACAGTTTATCGAATCTTGTTCTAATTAATTACAGTTTCTCTTCATTTTTGACTAAATTAAAGATGCTGTTGCTGAATAATTCAGTGATATTGGAGCTAGCAAAAACTCTAACAGAGAGACACACAGATAACTAGATACAAGAGATTAAAACTGTATGTGAAGTCATTTCACTTTGGTCGAACATTTCCTTCATTTAAATTTTTGTCAGGGCAAAAAAAAAAAAAGAAAGCCAGACGATCCCTGATTGAGTCAGAAGAGAGAAAGGAAACCAAAAGACAAAACCACCTTCTGACAAACCTTGGACTATAACCTCAGCATGAAAAGATTGTCGTCAATCTTTTAAACTGGAATATGAACTCAAGTGTAAAAAGCGAGTGAGAAGCGGTTTCTATTTACATGACAGAAAGCGTACTGCATGTCAATTTAGCACAGTTTCAGGTCAGAACTGTAACTTTAATGATAAAGTATGGGACTAAAGTGGAATAAATGACAAGTGTGAAGAGCTGTGCTGCTGCACTAAGGAGTTACAACCGTTGTGGCTCGACCCAAAGTCAAGCAAGAGATCAATTTGCTTAAATCTTAAGAAATTTGGATGGTGGTTAGAAGTTTTCCTGCTGTCATAATAATAATAATAATAATAATAATAATAAGTAACTGACAGACACAATAAATCAGTGCATCTGCTCTGTAACACTCCTTAGTGCAGCCACTTAAACAGCCAGTCGGTTATCAAGCGCTCTAACTAGCTAACAGTCACCAGCTAACGGTCACCAGCTAACGGTCACCAGCTAACGGTCACCAGCTAGCAGTCACCAGCTAGCAGTCACCAGCGAACAGTCACCAGCTAACAGTCACCAGCTAACGGTCACCAGCTAACAGTCACCAGCTAGCAGTCACCAGCTAGCAGTCACCAGCTAACAGTCACCAGCTAACAGTCACCAGCTAGCGGTCACCAGCTAGCGGTCACCAGCTAGCGGTCACCAGCTAACAGTCACCAGCTAACGGTCACCAGCTAGCGGTCACCAGCTAGCGGTCACCAGCTAGCGGTCACTCAGAGGATGAAGGGCAGGAAGTAAAAGCGCTGCCAGCAGAGAGGGAGAGTAGAGCAAAGCAAAAAAAACACACTCCAAAATAGCTTTAAAACAGGTACAAAAATAAATAAAATAATTTAAGTACGTGAACTAAAATACAAAAGTTACAGAAACTTAGATACAAAAACTTACCAAAAAGCACAAGTCCGGAATAAGCCAAGTTTAGCATGCAAAACACAAACAAACACAGAAACAAAGCAGAAAACAACGTAAGAGACAATTTTTGCACAGTTATACTGAATAAAGCAGTTAGCTCGACAAACACACACACACACACACACACACACACACACACACACACACACACACACACACACACACACACAATGAGCTAAATGACAGTTTGACATAAACACAGAGTTCAGAAGCCACGAGCTAAGCTAACAAGTAAAGCTGAAAGAAACGTTTGATGAGCAATAACTCAGACACACACACACACACACACACACACACGCACGCACGTACACACACACACACGCACGCACAATGAGAATTAACGGCAAAACAGGTCCAGACAATTAAAAATGAGAATCTGCAAAATGTCATTTTGTGATGTCACTTGATTGTTCAACATTTTTTTGGGAGGTGAATCTGTTATACAAATGTAAATGTAAAAAAGGAACAGAGCTCAGTCCTGATAATGAACTCTTAGTTATTCATGGAGGGCGTCTCGGTCCGTCTGCTCTTTGATTTTCTCGACAAACGTTTATCTGTTCGACCGCTGAGGATCAAAAGGAGGCGCGGCGTCGAAAATGAGCTTGAGAATCCATCAGTGTGTTATGTACACACTGCGTTATGTACACAGTGTACCAAGAAGGGGGGACCCTATTAACCGTTACACCGCTGGCTACAGCGTTGCTTGCTCCAGATGAAGTAAGAGACGTCTTCACAAGTCTTTTATCCGGAGTTATCATCTCGGTTATTCAAAATAAATTCAGGATTTCGGTTCGCCAGAATGAGTAAAACAAAGTAAATGTATCACTTTAGGCTTCCGTTACCTCGCGTTGTGGGTTTGTGATTACTTGCGACATTTAAATGAGTACGCGAATAAAGAAAAAACAAATCAAATAATAAAGAATATTGTGATGTTTTCCAAGTTCTAGGCGCAGAAAGAACAACGACGTCAGCCTCGACATTCAACATACAGACACGCCGCGACACACATGCCGGCGCACTTACGTTATTATTGCGCGTCTCCACGGCGGGGAACTTCCTGACAATGAATTTAACCGCAGACTCCAAGTTCTTATCCACCAGATAGGAGGGCTTGGCCTTGGGATCGCCGCATGCCTGAGAGGAGAGGAGAAGAGAAGAGGAGAAACAAAACAAGAACCACGGTGAGTACACAGCTGTCACTAGTAAAACACCTAGACTCAAATATTTCATCACGTATGATTCTTTTAAATATTAATCTAACAT
Organism: Taurulus bubalis; assembly: GCF_910589615.1. Classification (NCBI taxonomy): domain Eukaryota; kingdom Metazoa; phylum Chordata; class Actinopteri; order Perciformes; family Cottidae; genus Taurulus; species Taurulus bubalis. The sequence goes on from NC_136602.1 coordinate 3,215,327, forward strand.
TCTCCTTCCTCGTGGTCGGGCATGTTAGATGTGAGGTCATCACTAAAAAGGAAACATTTAGTGCCCACAGCGAAAACTGGTTTATCCCGGTCCGGTGCAAGTTTCCGGACCGGAGGGCGCATTCGAAACATGAAAACAAAACACACACTCGCAGACTTTGATTGCAAAAGTTTTTGCTGAATTCAGTTTGGAAGTCTGTGGTTTTCATGTTTGGATAAACCAGCCTGAACTGATCAGCGGTTCTCAACCGAGGAGCTGTGGAGAGACGTCAGATGGCCGAGTGTTGGGTTCAAATGCCAAATTAGACTTTTTCCTGCATGTTGTACTTGCCGGCCCGGGACGGGGGGGTTGTCGTCGGGCAGAATACATTTAAGCATCCAATAATTTAGCCTCGTTTCTATTTGCTTTGCCAGACGTTATTCCACACCACACACAGAGAGGATGAGAACCGCTGAGAGAGTCCCAAGTAATGAGAGGGGTTTCAGCTTCACACTGAAGTGTCTCTGAGCCACCGCTGGTTAGTACCACTGCATGACGGGCAGAGTGACGGACGGGTAAAATGAAGAAGGGGTTGAATGAAACAGAATAGGGGGGGGAAAGAAAAAGAAAAACGGAAAAGAAAAGGTACAGAGAAATGACAGAGAAAGAGAGAAAAGCCCTATTTTAGGCAGCAATCATTTCTATTATTTCACTACACCTACAGATCTGCCTCCTACGTTTTTTATCAACACTCATCTAGGTCAGTGTCTGACGGACTCTGGCAGGAAGCAACAGCGCTCATGCATTATGGGTAGTGTAGTCGTGGATGGTGAGGAAGACGTGGTGCATGCATGCATGTGCCATAAACAAGAGTGAATGTACAGAGTGCTGATCCTAGAAGAGGTCAGTGCCTTTGACCGCTCTGAGGATCCAGTTCCTCGTGGTTTCAGTTTGGAACGTGGAAGCACATGAAAATAAATAAAAAAGTAACAGTTACCAAACACAAGACACTCGGCTACAACTTCACGTTTCTATGACAACGACACAGCTAATGAACGAACACAACCGGAGATCTGGATTTCCAGCATCAGCCAGCACAAAATGAAACTACACAACAGCAGCACATGCTAGTTCACACAAGCACAGAAGGTCAACGAGACAACCCGGGTCCGTCACGCGATTCTTTACTTTATTGTGTTACGTTTTTTAATACGAGTTTCTAGCGGTCACATTATCAAGCTCAGTGCGAAAGACAACTAAACAATACGTACGCGTCATGCTAGCTACCGAGCCTGTTCAGTCCGTTAGCTGAAGCTAATTAATACGCTTTAAAAAAAAAAACGCACGGACTCTGAAACCCACCACTGCAGGGTTTCACACAGAAAACACATGGAGGGGTGGATGGGGCTTTGACACACACAAAAACAACACCAACATGATTTCACTACCCATCACGGACACGGACTGGCCCTCGAGTCTCGGCTTGTTTTCCTTCGCTCACACCTGATCAGATTTCCGATCCCGACAGCAAACGGCGAGCTCGCGCCGTGCAAAGGAATTCTGCTCAGGTGTGGATTTTAACTTTTGTAAAATGAGACACAAGGAACCAAGATGAGACCGTTTAATCCATGCAATTGGAAGCACACGCCTTGTTGATTCGCTAACACAGAGATTCTTCTGATGACAACACACCGCTAGCTTCACACAACACACTGGTCTCTACATTGGCCGCTATAAGTGTAGTTACCCTTTGACTCACGCCGGGGAACTGCAGAGTGAAAAGACACCGTGCGGTTATTACAAAGCATTTGGTATCTTGTTTAAAAAGGACTATACAAGTGTTTTACATGTTTTAGCCCAACTTCTAAATGTATTTTTTTTCTTCTGTTAGACAGAAACTTCCTTTAGACATTGCAAACTTTAAAAAAATGGAGTCTGAAAACCTCCTCAGGTCTGCACTGATGATCTGCGCTTGTATTTGTTCAGCGTTTGCTCTCTGCGCTGATTTACGACGCTTACACTCTAAATAAACGTCGATCTACTTACTTACTTGGCGTTGCGTTCAAATGATCGCAGGAAACCGGCAACACCCCCGGGCTCGTGGGCGAGATAACCAACAGCCACCTTTTGTGTCGCCAGAAACTACCAAAATCGCATTATTCTACCCACGTCGTTTTAATTAGTGTCGGTGGGACTTTTATATGTCGGAAATTCCCACAATCACTTACTTGAAAGCCACAAAAAAAGAAGGAAAAAACTGTAACTGCATTACAGGTGACAGTGACATGACCGACAACGAGATAAAGGGAACAACACATTGACAAACATTCAATGTAAACACCTGTGCTTTGGGTAAGGGTTGGCAGTAATGTGGCATAAGTTATACATGAGTTGTAATTAATGGGCTAAAACATGCAAAACCGTGTTGCTACTCCACTAGCATATACTATAGAGCTGCATTATTGTTGTTGTTGTAGACGTGTCACCAATTGATTTAGCTTCAACTAGACTACTTACTCATCTACGATTAATTAGGTTGCTTTCAGGAAGACAGACGTGGCTGTGTAGCTGTGTAGCTGTGTAGTTGTGTAGTTGTGTAGTTGTGTAGTTGTGCATTTGCGTAGCATCACAGAACAAAAGCATGAAGATTTATTAATCATTCTCTCTGGCACCATTAGTGCTGGTGGTGCAATAAGCTGGCTGGCTGGGTTTTGGGTGGTGGGAAGGATGGATGGAAGGAGGGTCGTGGTGAATGGAGGGACGGGGAATGGGAGTAAGCCGAGAGTCAGAGGTGGTCAGGGGAGGAGGGAGGGGAGCTGTTGCCTGGATACCAGAACAGACCTCGGTCTCGCCTCCGCCATCGTTTCCTCCTCTCCGGGCAGCAATTAGCAGCCGAGCTCCTCAGAAAGGGTCCCCGCATCGCAATGTACGGCGGGGGACCCTCGACCAGACAGCGCTGGGCCGGAGAAACCTACATCCGAAAACCAATTACGGGCCCGCTAATTACTGGATGAGATATTCCCAAAAAAAACACCCCATGGCACCTTTATAGCGATCCTTCAGAGTCTCCGTAAACCACGATCAAAAAAATAAAACACAGACGCTTCCTCCTCGCCGAGATGAATTAGTTTTCGTCTGGTCGTTCCTCGCATTAGAGGAGCGCTCTCGTGTTTCCAGAGGAGGGATTAACTGCGGCAAAAAGAAAAGAGCTCCGAAGAATGAATGGTTTGACGTGATTAGCAGCAGAGCCGCTAGAGAGCCGCCGGACGGCAATCTGCACTCATTCCTCTGCATTGATGCGCTTGTTCTCCACCAGAGTACTTTTTAAATAACTCTATAGGATCAAACCGGCCTCTAAAATAAATAAAAAGAGGGCTGGTTGGCATGATGTAAACGTCAGCGCTAAATCGACTGCCAAAGTGCAATATACTTAAAAATCGAATAAATACAATTTTGACGTACTTATTTATACTTCTACATTTGAGGCAAATATTGTAGTTTTTTTACTTCACATTTATCTGACAGCTGAAGTACCTAAATACTTTGCAGATTTAGCTTATTAATACAAAGTAAACATAAATTATTACCACCTTTACCGAAGACAACATTAAAGCGACAATAATGAGAATAAAATAATTCTAAAATTGGCAATTCTGCATCACGAGTACTTTTACTTTTGGCTCTTAAAGTATATTTTATTGCTAATATTGTTGTACTTCAGTGCAGGATTAACACTGTATTATACACTGTGGTATTGTTACTTTTACTTATGTAAAACATCTCAATACTTCTTCCACCACAGCTGTCAAATCCATTAATTTATGAAGTAGACTTTCTTCACAATTGGACATTAAAGACAGAAGGCAGGTGGCAATTAGTTTGTGGAAACTAATCAACAGTACAAACAAAGATAATATTGAACTGACTCATATACAGATATATATATATTTGTTATGTCCACGGGGCTCTGAGTCACACTGTAGTCGCTAAAAAGCATTTACTTATTTAAATGCCATATTCATCAGTGAAAATATAATCATTTCTGGAATTCACAAATCTGTTTTTTTAGCTGTCTGTTCCCCAAACAAAACAAAACAAACGTGCATGTGAATGCACATTCATTTCCATAGAGGGTTGGTAAACACGACAGTGAATGGAGCCCGGCTTTTACTCTCAGCATTGCAGATTCAGACATGAAGAGGAGGGAGGCACAACGGAGAGGACCAACAGATTAGTACAGGTAGCCAGGAGCAGGAGGAGGAGGAGGAGGAGGGAGCTGAGGAAGGGTGAAGGGGTGGGGTTTCATCAGTGGAAGGTGATAAACTTTGCAAACCTTCCAAACTTGTCCTTGCTGCATAGGAGAGGGGGGAAGCATTGGAACGGAGAGAAGAAGAGAAGAAATCAAAAACAAAGAGCCCACCCAGACAAACTGCTGGATCACTGGTCTACACACTCGCACACAAACACACACACATGCATGTCTTAAAACAGCTGCTCTCATACAGGTGTTATCTGCATATCTGAGAGTTCAGTTCAGGATAGCCATTCTGGCTTTTTTTTATTTTATTATAAATGTTTTTTACACAACACATACAAAAAGTAAATAAAAATAAAACACATGCTGCGCCGACATGTGATCATGTTAACACTTGTTTTGACGCACGCTGTTTGCAAAGTAACACACGATGTAGCATCCCTACCTACGCAACTCATGGAACATAAACGCATCCATTTTGTAAACGTGTGTGTGTGTGGGGATGTGGGGGGGTGGAAGGGCTGAAATAATATGGCTGTCTTAAATACACTGCATATACTTTGCATTTTTGCACTTTCTGTATTGTTTAATTTTATTTAATGTAATAAGCTCTGCTGTTCTATTTTGTTGTATATATTGAATATTGTTTTGTTGCTGCTGCCACGAACAAATTTTCCCCATGGGGATGAATAAAGTATACATCCATCCATCTAAATACAGAACGACAAGGAAGACAAAGTTCGGCCCTGCAGGTTTTTCCCCACCAGCTGCAATATTTGCTCCACATTTCCATGGCTGTTGCTTAGTAACTGACGATGCAGCGTTCCTGCAGGGGCGCCTCATTGCCGGTGATGAGTGTTTGATCGTGTCGTAGTCTCACACACACACACACACACACACACACACACACACACACACACACACACACACACACACACACACACACACACACACACACACACACACACACACACACACACACACACACACACACACACACACACACACACAATTGTACTGGATTCCAGAAGCACTGGGATTTGGTTGAAGCTAGGTTTAGCCGGCTGGTGGAGAAGAGGCTCGTCAGGATGTGACATCATGTGACATCATTTGACATCATGTGACATCATGTGACTTGGCGTCGGGGCAGAATAGTAGGTCAAGTGTTGTGGTTCTGGGAGACCGAGAGCCAAAGTGATGTTGACAGCTGAAGTGTTAAGATATTTAATAATGTAAATCTATGTAGAGCTAGACCCATAAATCTACCAGGCCAAATATATATATATATATATATATATATATATATATATATATATATATATATATATATATATATATATATATATATATATATATATATATATATATCAGGGCTGTCAAAACTGGCCCAAAATGGTATTAAACATTCATTCATTCTAAAGCCTGCAGTGGACGAATAACAGCTGATGCACGAAGGTGAAGTGAGGGTTTATCTTTACGATAACGTCTCACTTTACAACAAAAGCATAACGACGGGGGCCGCTGGCTGGAGGGAGATCGCCTTAAAATCGCCTTTCTTGCCGATTGGATATATATCGTACGTCTTTTTTTTCAGCGATTACATCTCCAGTCGGACCTCGAGCGCACAGCTGACTCGTGGTTTGTTTACACGCCGTGAAGTAGCTCTCTCTCCATTATGATCGCTGTTGCATTATTCCTCGTTCAGCTTGACCTAGCGCTACATTTCATTTTCAATTAATGAAAGTAACCGGCATGCGGCGCCCGCGAGATGCAGTCGTGCTGCTGTTTTTATTACGATCGTATATTCATTTACCTGTCCTTTATCTTTACTAATATATATATATACATACACACACACACATTTATAATATTCTGTATCAGCGAGTGTGTCGGCGGATTGGTAACAAGAAACTATAGGAATTACTCGTCAATGAAGCACCGTTTGTCATTTGGAAACAGTTTTGCATAGTTTTTCTCCCACAGAGCATTTGCAAATATATTTCTCAACTGTAAAAATATCCTGCTCAGTATGCACTTTGCTTACAATTCTTTAAAAAAAAAGTATAATAATAAATCAATGGCATCTGTATCAAGATTGTTTGATAATGTTGTGTAAATATATTGTTACTGACATATTAATATCAAAATTGTTACTACATGTTTAGGTATAAAATCAGTATCAAGGGAGAAAATAAACGTATTGGTGCATCTCTATTCTCATCACATGGTCGCATAGTTTACAGTAAATCTTGGTATCAAAGCCACGGCCCCCTACAGGCCCGCTGGGGGACTACAGCACCAGATGAGCTGGTTAGAGCAATGCAATTGTTGTTTTTAAAGAAAATATAATAATATTAGCCTTCTGTTGCTTTGGAGTGACCAGAATCACGCAGCTCCGACAGCCCCGGCAAAATGTGGATGAGTCTTTTGATCCCTCTCTGATATTCAATGTTGACTGTCAGTATTTAACCGGCTCTGCTTTAAACCAACAGCATGCATTACATAACAGAAGCCCCTCTGTATTTATGCACAGTCACGCTGCAGGAGAAATGGGGATTCCCTCAGCAGACATTAAGATGTCTGCTTCCATGTCAACCACAGATGTGCAGTGACGCCATAAAGGGACGAGAGGCTGCAGGTTTTCCTCCAGAGCCAACGAACGCTAAAGCGGGAGACTTCCCCCAAAAGGAGGGACTCGGCACCTGGTGCATCCTCGCATCCCTCCATGGTGCCACTGCCCATTTGTTACCCAGGTTTACCCAACGTGTGTCTCTTCACATCAAATAGAATAAATAGAAATAACAGCCTGATTAAACTCTGTTTGTACTGCATTTTCCCAGGGGAACAAGCCATTGTGATTCATGAGAAATTTATGGAAGTCTCAGGCAATTTGCCCCTAATAGCTCATAAAATATCGTTGAAATGAAAAATGTGTGGTAAACATGCCTCTCGTAATCAGGAGGGTCCTTCATTAAACGTCAACCTGTAATTATTTCCCCCAGTAGGTAATTATTCATCTTTGCCTGCAGCTTCTGTCCCCTCTGAGCCACCGTAGGTAAGCTTATTACCGGGCTACAGTTTCCACTGTATTGTGGGCAACTCAGAACAAATAAAAATACAGATTTTGTTGATAAGAAAGCAGCTGCTGTTTAGTGTGCAGTATGAAGAGGTAGAACATGTTGGCACCACACAGCCAGTAGAAGAAGAAAATCCTGATATCGCACAAACCACTTCATCTTTATAAAAAAAAAAAATATATATATATATATATATATGTGTGTTTAACAAAAAGAAGTTAACAGGAAATCTGTGGCGACTGAACTAGTTTGACATAGAGAGGGGGAAAAGGCAACGTGTCCAGCAAAATTAAATAAATGTGGGTTATATATAACTGACTGGTAATTTACCAATACAAACATAAGTATTATAGTTAACTTCTAAAAACTGTGTCAGGGGGCTGTTTATTTCACGTCAGGTACTGAAGGTGGTTTCTGTTGCAGGGCTTTAACACCAAACTGCTTTACAATCTACAGGTATTCATGTTGTTTATTAAGATTATTAAGAAAGATTAAAAAAGTGCTGTGTGCAAGAAAAAATATGATGTTAGAAGGGCCACTGGCTGAAAGATAAGCACAGCAAACAAAACAACTTGAATGCCACTCAGCCAAGATTAATTGAGGTGAAAGCTTTTCTTTTCTGCAGACAGTCAATGGTGTGTAATTAGTTAGTATGCTTTAAGATGAAAAAGAACATTGCTGTGATCTTAGATGGTAATATTACTTGTTAGTGAGCATGAATTACTTTCTCCCAAAAGGTAGAAACAAGACAACCCAGTCTGTCTCCTGTGTTTTCATTAAGAAACGTAATTAAGCTGATCCGCTTTTGTTAAATTAGAGACACTTTGTGAGCACTACTTCGGCAGCGAAATTTAGGAATAAAAAGATCCAAATTGCTATCAAGGTTAGCAGAATGGGCCACTGATTGCATCACAGGTTACAGTCCTCGGTTCCTTCATTTCTAGCTTTGGGATGGAGTTGTTGCTGATAGTTGGAGAGTTTTCGCATATCACAAAGTTCAAATAAGGAACGAATGAACAGCATTTAAAAAAGGTGGAAATATTCAGAAGCCTTATGGGGAGGCAGATCAGGAGAGATATGAAGATGATGGGACAGACCAAAAGAAAAAGGAAAAAGGAGGGAGGAAAGGAAGGGCGTACTAAGAAGAGTAATCAGCAGCAGAATCTCTATTATTGTGTCTGAATGCTCATGCTGTCGTGCAACTTACACAGAGAATAAAAACGCATGATGTGTTCACCATGTGAAGTAAAACGTTTACATTATACTAGGTTGGTTCTTCTGGTTGCTAATTATCTGATATTTTAGTTGGGAATCAAATTATCTGATAGCTCAAAGCCTGCCGCCTGAATTTCCTGGTACTTACAAAATAACTACACAACTCAAATGGCAATAAATAGGAAACATGGGCTTCCAGAGAGTTTAACTTTGTTAAGATATGACTGACCTCTTTCCCCCTCTCTCTCTCTCTCGTCTTTTTTTTTTATTCATCATACACACTGAGGCTTGTCCCACACAAACAGACCCACTATCCTCCCACACACAAACCACAATGTAAGACTCTGTAACGTTAATAGACATGTTATTATATATATATATATATATATATATATATATATATATATATATTCATGTGTGTGTATCACTGTGTCTACTGCACTGTAATGGTGTATACTGAAGCAGCAGATGTCATGTTTATACCACTGAGAGGGGCTTAAAAGAAAAAGCTATATATATTTAAGCTGAAATCAATTAACTAGTGTATCCAATTAACTGAGAAGTGTATAATGGATTGCATAGACATTGAGCAAATGTAAAGAGATGCTTGCCCTTCCAGGATTGTGTTAATGTTATATTTCAATAAAATAGACTGGATTATTGGAAGTCATCATACTGGACTCTGGTGTTTTGGACGCCACTTTAATAATGAATCTAATAAAATGAAAGATTAACCGACATTTAAGTACGTTAGCTTCATTCTCTTACTATTAATTAAGCTAGCTAAAACACACACACTGTGTCGTTAAAGCTATAAAGAACTGGCTCGTTTTTATCAACACTAATACCTGTTGGCTTAAGCCTGCAGCAGAGACGACGCCCGTTAGCTTAGCCTAGCATAGTTTAGCCTAGCTTAGTCGCCGCCATTACCAGCCGACGTTAGCTTATTTTTTTCTGAACGGCCGGGGGTTTTTACCGATTTCGGCTCAGGTGAGATGCATTTGACGGTTTCGGTTCACGCTTACTGGATTTAAAATGCACTATCCGGTCCACGCGCGTGTTTAAACTCAACTGAATCGTTCGTTTTACGTCGTAAAACGGAACGGGGCCGCGAAGCTAACGCGACAAGCTAACGCGACAAGCTCGCGGGGCGATAAACGGGATCGATTTAGAATAAAGGTGCATATTTATATACACATATACATATATATATATTAACCTGTTTATTAAAAAAGGACATAATAACAGTGGGTATTATACAAAACAGCAGGGACACGTTAAACCGATTTATAGTATATAGATAGTAACGATCAAAGCTAGCTAATCAAGTATGCACACTGCGTGTCGAGTAATACATGTAATTTAAAGGATTTAATCACGTGCGTGTGTGTCTGTATGTGTGTGTGTGCGAACCTTCTTGATATTGTAAACACGGGTCAACATCCCGATGCCTCGGTCGTTGAGGATGGTGAGCTTCTCCGCCAGCTTCTGCTGGCTGGGCTGGATCACTCCCCGCGACATCTTCTCGCTTTATCGGGTTAAATCTTCCAATTCAATCCGGAGGAGGAAAAATATATATATGTACACCGCAAATCTCTGCAGCTTCTCGGGGTTCGTAGCGGGACGAAAGAGTGTGATTTATGCCGGCGTTAGATTGTGCCCATGTTCGTATGTGAGGACAGCAGCTTCCTGTACTCCACCCACCGTCTCCCTGCTGCTGCTGCTGGGTGCTGTTTTTTTTCCTCGGTCGCAGGGACGATGAGGAGTTGTCCTGGTTTTCACAGCGGTGCGTTCAGGGGCCCTCGTTAATAATAAACCTCGGAGCCTGAAAATGAGGCTGGAATCAGATACTCTATTATTAAAAAGTGTTAATACATTTTTTCCTTGTAAGTATTATCAAATTGTGATATTTCTATTTTCACTTGAGTGAAAGGAATATTTCTTCATTAAAGCTATACTTAAAATACCCAAAGTAAAAATAACAAAAGTAGTTCTACTTTCCCTTGAGTGGAAGGTCGGAATACTTCTTCCACTACTTCTGATACATCTGAATACTGTTGTAATATTTCCCCTTCCCATACTGATATACATACTGTGTATAAATACTTTTAAACTAATGTGAACTAATACACATGAAACAAACTACCCAAAAGTCAGTGGTGGAAGAAATACTCAACAAGTAAAAGTACTCATTATGCCAAATGGCCCATATTGGAATCATATATGTATGTATTTATTTACTATTATAATAAGTGATGCTTTAATGTGATGCAGCTGGTAACTCTTATTAGTTTCTATACTGCAGAGTTAACCTGTATAAATACATATTTATTTATATGTTGTATTAACAAGCTATTCTAGATCTGCAAAGTAATGAGCATCTAAAGATATAATATAAATGTAGTGGAGTAAAAAGTTAAATATACTTAAATACTGCATTTCCCAGTAATAAACTGAAGGAATTTGCGACTACACTTCCTTTTAGTAATATTCAAATTAGAATGATGGTGAAAATACTACAATAACAATACCGTAATATTACTGTAAGTAATTCTTATTAGTAGTTCTTATTAGTAGTTCTCATTAGTGAGAACAACATCATATTAAGCTGCTGCTACATGGTTCATCGGGTGAAGCTTTTAGTAATAACTGTCTTATGTTTGTTTGTTTGTTTGTTATTGTGGGGAAATTATAAATAAACTTTAAGTAAGGGATGATTTTCTGTCAAACTGCATATCTGACAAATATACATACAGAGAGATAGGTTTTTTATTAAATAAACAAAATTAACAGCATTATTAACCACACCCTGAGCAAAGTTCCTGGTAGAAGCCGTATGCCCCATTTTCTTGTGACCCCTGAATGCACCACATTGTTGACGCAGCTTCCGACTCAGCTGTCAGTTCTCTGTCAAACCTTCAACGCTGCCTGCAACACGCGCTGTGGAAACCACACGATTTGTATTCTACTTTCAGTACTATAGCTATATTAAATACGTTTATAAAAAAGGCGCCACAAAGTTATGGTCAGCTTTTAGGCTGTTTTATTAACTGTAACTGTAAATCCACTGAAAAGTAACACAGTTAAAGGGTATTGTGAGAAATGATTCTTCCAGTTTGCTTCACCTCCACATTACTGGATGTAAATAAACCATCTGGCTCGGTTTAACCTCTTTGTCTTCTGTTTGTTTTCAGCTTAAACCCCGGTGTGATGCATTCACTGTCTCAGGAGATCCAAGGCTTTTCAAAAGGCCGCCTGAAGAAACAGGTCACGCACGTCACCACGGTGATGGGCCGGAGGCTGCTGGAGAGGAGGGGGGATGGAGGAGAGGAAGAGGAGGTGCAGGAGCTGGAGGAGGAGGCTGCATGCGGGTTTATAGAAGATAAAAGTCTGGACCTTCAAGTTGGGGTCGTCAGGCCCTTCCTACTGCTGGGTAATATGATACTTCTACAACAACTACTACTACTACTACTACTACTACTACTACTACTACTACTACTACTACTATGAGTGCTAGTCTACTGTTTCTTTCAACATTTATTTACCATGGATTAACACTTAACCAGCATATTACTATTCATTTTACTACTATTAGATAGATAGATAGATAGATAGATAGATAGATAGATAGATAGATAGATAGATAGATAGAGCAAAGTTACATAGGAGACATAAAACATATGAAGTATGAAACATACTCAATATAAACAGTACAATAAAATAGCAGAGCGTGTTAAATTTAAGAAAATTAAATAATAAAGAAAGTGCAAAAATGCAAAGTCTTTACAGTGTATATCAAGTGTATATGAAGTATATACAGTGAAATAGAAGTATGTACAGTGACTAACTAAATGACAAAAGCTCCGCTGTCCCTGTATACTATTACTCCTGTCTCTACTACCACCATTACCGTTATCTGCTGCTTCTCATACTATACTTTAAAGCTTTACTGAGTATAATTGAAAACTGTGGCAGATATTGCTATAAAAAACATATAATTCACCTCTTCATTTACTCATAACCAGTAACATATATACTGATAATTGCACATCTGATCACACAACTCACATTATACTCTTTTATTATAACACCACCAGTATTCAAATAGCCCTAGTGGCTGCAGAGATATACCTTTTTTAGTTTGTGTATGCAATTTCCGAGCAGAGGCCTAAACATAGGTGGGTTTTATTAAAGGATAATATATAGTTAAATAGTATAACAAATAAAGTCACAAAAACAAACTCAAATCAAAAATACAAAATCTGCTGATGTTAAAGTGGAAGAACAAATGTTTGATGTAACCTTAAATAAAAAAAAACTGCAAGTCGATAAAAAGAAAGAAACTTGCAGTAATAAATCTGCTTTTTCTGAGCTTTCGATTTTATTTGACAGCCTTCTTCAGCACATAGAACCCATTGCTTTACTGCATTACTACTGCTATTCATCAAACACCTGCCACCTCTATTACTACTACTACTACCACCTCTATTACTACAACCACTTCCTCAGCTGCTGCTCGTACTGCCACTACTTTCACAGTCACTTCAGTATTCCAATCCGCTCAAAATAAATAAATAATAAGCAATATATCACTGTTGTTAATGTAGCCTTCAGGGTGCTTGGTGACCTACCTTTCAGCCGGAGGACGCAGGTCGACACCCTCACATGTCAGCGTGTGTCCGTCCTGCTGAAGTGTCCTTGAGCCTGACATTGAATCCCCTCGCAGCTCGGCGGTGCCGTTCATCTCTGCGGCTCACGCCTCGACCGCACTACGGGAGAATGTCTCTGCAGGGATCAATAACATATTACATCTGTTGGGCTCGATAGAGGTGACTCTCTCTGTACGGCGGGTCACTGCTAACAGCCTCAACCTGCTCAGGTCCCCGTCACGACACCTGTCAGGATCAGGACACCTTGTTAAGCGTTTGGCAGGTTTTCTCTCATATTAATATGCCTCTTTGTCATTCTGGAGATTTCCATATATATAGATGTCATATATATATATATATATATATATATATATATATATATATATACTCTGTGCACCCTTCGCTCTCTCTTAACCACTACATTTTCAGTCCCCTAATTATACTGCCATCCTTTAATAAAAGATGATTATTTGATCATTACCTTGTTAATGTATAAATATGACCGGTACGGAAGGACTTGCAGTAAAATACATGTTTACAGCAAAAATCATGAAGTAGTAATGAATAATACTGCCACTGTCCAATGCTTTCTTGCTGAGATTAGATCATCCAGCTTTCCTAAACCTAAATAAGTATTTAACGTTATTTTCCACAACCTAACTATGTATTTCACGATCTTTTCCTAAACCTAACTTAGTATTTTACAGTATTTTTCTAAAACTAACTTAGTATTTCACGATCTTTTCTGAAAGCTAACAGAATATTTCACGATCTTTTCCTGAACCTAACAGAATGTTTCACGATCTTTTCCTGAACCTAACAGAATATTTCACGATCTTTCCCTTAACCTAACTAAATATTTCACGATCTTTCTCCGAACCTAACTAAGCATTTCACGATCTTTTCCTTAGCCTAACAGAATATTCCACGATCTTTTCCTGAACCTAACAGAATATTTCACGATCTTTTCCTTAACCTAACAGAATATTTCACGATCTTTCCCTTAACCTAACTAAATATTTCACGATCTTTTCCTTAGCCTAACAGAATATTCCACGATCTTTTCCTGAACCTAACAGAATATTTCACGATCTTTTCCTTAACCTAACAGAATATTTCACGATCTTTCCCTTAACCTAACTAAATATTTCACGATCTTTCTCCAAACCTAACTAAGCATTTCACGATCTTTTCCTGAACCTAACAGAATATTTCACGATCTTTTCCTGAACCTAACAGAATATTTCACGATCTTTCTCCGAACCTAACTAAGCATTTCACGATCTTTTCCTTAGCCTAACAGAATATTCCACGATCTTTTCCTGAACCTAACAGAATATTTCACGATCTTTTCCTGAACCTAACTAAATATTTCACGATCTTTCCCCAAACCTAACTAAGTATTTCACGATCTTTTACTGAACCTAACTAAATATTTCACGATCTTTTCCTGAACCTAACTAAATATTTCACGATCTTTTCCTTAACCTAGCTGAGCATTTCACGATCTTTTACTGAACCTAACAGAATATTTCACGATCTTTTCCTGAACCTAACTAAATATTTCACGATCTTTCCCTTAACCTAACTAAGTATTTCACGATCTTTTCCTGAACCTAACTAAATATTTCACGATCTTTCCCTTAACCTAACTAAATATTTCACGATCTTTTCCTTAACCTAGCTGAGCATTTCACGATCTTTTACTGAACCTAACAGAATATTTCACGATCTTTTCCTGAACCTAACTAAGTAGTACAAGTAAAGTATATTTTTATCCCTAAACATATAATTCAAAGGAACTTTTAATACATTGAATGTGAGATCTGCCTCCGTTGTGAGGCGGGTTGAATCCGGTGCCACGTCTCACTCGTATTTAGAGATGCTGAAGGAATCCTGGCATTCCCGCATCTTTTCACAGATGTGTCAGTTTAAATCTGTCCCTGCTACACTGATGAGGCATATGGGCCGAAGCTGGCTTATTTCCAAAGACACGCCATCCTTTTGGATTTAGATTTACTTCTCAACGCCATGCATCTGGCATGATGTGAAAGTGGATTGGCCGCCGCAAAGAGCACAGATATGACTACTTTGAAGGCGAGCGGCTGCAGAGCGTCCGCTCTGTAAGTCTGGAGGAAGCCCTGCCATCGCACTTCCTGCCCATATGTCTCGCTCATAATTACCCGGCTCCTGCTACTCATGAGGAGTTATCGGACAAATTGAAAGAGACTGTTCCTCATTCTGCTTTGACTGTCTCCTCCAATGACCATGTGCTCTTTCTCAGCTGAAACAGACCCCAGGTCGGCTTTCGCTGTTCTTTCTCTTCTAATTGTATTCCCTCCATTAGTCTCTGACCCGCGTCCTCTGCTGCGTTTGCCATTTTCGCCCTTTTCATGACAATCCATTCTTTTTTCTGCAGCTGGATGTTTATATCAGCAGCTTGCTATTCAACATATCATATGCCCCTCTTTTTATTTCTGTGGCTGTAAGCCTTTTTAATGTTGGTTTCCGCTGACGGATATCTTTCCTCCCCGCTGTTTTCTGTTTTTCTACTTAGTGATACAGCTGCTGATATCATGCAGCATTCGCTTTCAGCTGCTGAAGTTTTACAGCCCTGAATTTAATTTATTAGCTGTATTTATGTAAGGTTTCATTGCTTTCTATGCAAGGTGCTGGTTGTTCCCTGGAAGAACTGCTCAGAATCCTTTACTTAAGTAAAAATAGAAATACTATTGTTTATAAATTATCCATAAAAGTCCTGAATACAAAATGTTACTCAAGTAAAAGTAATGAAGTATTATCAGAAAAATGTAATTAAAGTTTTAATAATAAAAGTACTATGCAGGAATGTTTTCTTTTCACACTTGTTATTTATTTTATAATATATAAAATATCTACATACAAAATATATATAATATATAATAGAACAGGGTTTGATGAATACATGTACGAGCATTTTAATGTTGTCGTGGAGCAGCCAAGTTTAGATACTATCAAATTACTGTGTCGATAACTATAGCTGTCCAATAAAGGTAGTGGAGGAAAAGTATAAAGTAGCATCAAGTGAAAATTCTGTGTCAATAAAAGTATGAAAAACATACTTACAGTACAGTAAAGTACATCCCATGATTGAATTAGGCTTCAGGGATAAGAAGTATTTCCATTATCCTTTAATCCTTTGATTATAAGTCATTTATTGTCTATAAAATGTCCCAAAAAATACAGAAAAATGCCGTTAAAATGTCCTAAATCCTAGGGGATATCTCCACAATCAAGTTCTTTTTTCAACCAACAGCCTTAAACCCAAAGATATTCAACTCAAAACGACCGCCTCACAGTTGTTTGCCCCCGCCAACCAGTCAAGTTACAGTTTGCATCACAAGTCTGTCCAAAATATCATCACTTCCTAATGTTACCATTTCAGACATTTGTGTGAAATTCTCCTCATTAGCAGATGAAGTCTTGAGTTCTGACCTAAAAGGAGTTGTGTAAGGTCACAGTGACATCTTCACCAGTTTATCCTCGCCGAATGAGGAAAGATTCAAAGAAATTCCCTCCAGTCGGTCATGAGATACGGGAGACAAGTGAGGTCACAGTGACCTTGACCTTTACCCTTTTACTTCCAAAATGTCATCAGTTCATCCCGGTTGACGCCTGTGCCAAATTTGTAGAAATGGCCTTCATGCGTTCCTGAGATATCCTTGTTCATCGCAGCGACGGCGCACACATAACGCCTCCGGCTGTCACCGAGCGCAGAGACATAAAAACATCAAATCGTCTCCATTCTGGAAACCGCCGCCAGAGAAACGTTTGGCCCTTTTGTTTGATGAACGACTTAAAAGATGAATCAATGTTTACAGTTTGAACGAAACCAGCTGCATCATCACCATAACGCTGATAGTGCCGTACAGCCGAATTAAGCGGAACATTTAGTTTCTCTCGTGTCAAAAAACGGAGACGCAGATAAATATTCATGCGGCATTTGATCATTTTTATAACCGAGCAATTATTGTCAGCCTGCGGGAAGCAATTTATTTATTCATTATTTAAACGGCTAGGCAGAGGCATGCCCTCTGGTCTATTGTCTTCTCATCAAGTTGTTTCTGCCTTTTCAGCCTCTCAGGATGCAGCCCACGACATTGACACCCTGCAGAGATATAAGGTCAGTGCGAGGCGATCGATGGAGCGGGCGTGCCCTTGCCTTGTTGTGACGGCGGTGACATGAGATTAGAGGCGACCGTGGAGGTGTGTGGCGTCCCTGCGGGTCGGCAGCCCACCGAGCCGAGGGCCTCGTGACTCGCTGCAGTGACGGTTTAGCTCAGTAGAGGGAGTAAATGATTACAGTAGGTCTCAGCGCCGCTCCTCCACTTGAGAGGAATGTGACTACTCCTCTCTGCAGTGGCCGCTCCCGGCCGTGACCATATTGCTGCCTGTGCAGTCTCGGGATGATGAATTGGGGAGGTTACAAATACCTTCGCTTCCTATTTCTGGGATGAAACCCTGACTGCTTGATAACCGAAAAAGCAGCAACCGGGGGTTTTCTCAGATGGATATTGATGCTCAGACGTGACAGTGGGCTCAAAAAAAGGATGATTTAGAAAGTAAAGGATCTGTTCTTTACCAGTTCCATAAACATTCACGAGTGTCTCAATAAAATGACTTTAATATCGTCAGTTGAAGCTGTAAATTGTGAAGAAATCAAATCTCTATTCAAGAAAGGAATCGTGTTTTTGAGTCTTGGTTTTATCCAGGCGGCAACCAGCCAATGCAGAAGTATCTTAAAACTTGCATTCTCTCTACTGACCACCAGGGGGCAACTCCTCTGGTTGTATAGAAGTCTATGCTTCATGTGTTAAAGCTGCATTATCTCTACTGACCACCAGGGGCGACTCCTCTGGTTGTATAGAAGTATATGCTTCATGTGTTAAAGCTGCATTCTCTCCCCTGACCACCAGGGGGCGACTCTTCTGGTTGTATAGAAGTCTATGCTTCATGTGTTAAAGCTGCATTATCTCTACTGACCACCAGGGGCGACTCCTCTGGTTGTATAGAAGTATATGCTTCATGTGTTAAAGCTGCATTCTCTCCCCTGACCACCAGGGGGCGACTCTTCTGGTTGTATAGAAGTCTATGCTTCATGTGTTAAAGCTGCATTATCTCTACTGACCACCAGGGGCGACTCCTCTGGTTGTATAGAAGTATATGCTTCATGTGTTAAAGCTGCATTCTCTCCCCTGACCACCAGGGGGCGACTCTTCTGGTTGTATAGAAGTCTATGCTTCATGTGTTAAAGCTGCAATATATCTACTGACCACCAGGGGCGACTCCTCTGGTTGTATAGAAGTATATGATTCATGACCACCAGGGTGCGACTCCTCTGGTTGTTTAGAAGTCTATACTTCATGTGTTAAAGCTGCATTATCTCTCCTGACCACCAGGGGGTGACTCCTCTGGTTGTATAGAAGTCTATATAAATGACTCCTCTCTTGATTTATTCCCTCAGTAAACATTGTAAACATGAGTTTATGTCTCAATCTCTAGTTTCAAGTCTGAGTTTGTCTTTGACTCCACATCCATTAAATCTGTTTTTTTTCTGGATCCCTAAACGTTGCTGTTTGCCACTCTGCTGGATTTAGCTTTTCCATCAACTCATTAGTTATGGATGAAAAGAGCAACAGAAAAAATGGTACCATCTGCATTACAGAAGTCAGAAAATCCCTTTTTATTTCAGCAGGTGGACACAAATTATATCATCAATCATATTTTATTTGCGACATAACTCGGTTTGAAAAGGCACGTGCGGACATGGCAGAGACAGAGAATGGATATGCTGTATATTTAAGTATTCATTATGCTTATATTAATGTTTTGAGATTTGTATGTTGTATTTTTAATGGTGCACTGCATTGATATACCAGCAATCAGCTAGTATCTATATAAAGATGTCTACCTGCAGTAACCCCCTCAGGTAAACAACGTTAGCTCCGTCAGGCATAGTTAGCACTGTTGATGCTGTTAGCACCGTTAGCCGCGAGCCTCCCGGCTCAGCCGTCGCCATGTTGAGAGCCGTAAAGAGACAATTGAAATGCACCCAATCCTGTTATTACCCTTTAACATATGATTATGGACAACTGAGGAAAATACAGGGTTTTCTGGTCTGTTGATCAAAGAGAATAGTCAAACTACTTCTACTGAATTCACGATAAATGAATACATAAACATATATCCAGGATTTTCCAAAAGCCTGATCATTAGTGTATGTAAACACACTAATTTAGCGATTAACTATAATCTGTACCGGCCTGTGTTCTTATAAAAGGGAAAGGCAGCCATTATTCTGTAATTCTGTTGTCAACAAACCAGATGAAAAAAATATTACAAATAAATAAATAATGTGTCTATCTAGTGCAATAGTGCATTATTTCCTGCTGCGGATTAAAACACACTTGGTGCAGCAGGACAGTGTATCTGTGATTGAGTCAGCATAAACCAGTGTGTGTGTGTGTGTGTGTGTGTGTGTGTGTGTGTGTGTGTGTGTGTGTGTGTGTGTGTGTGTGTGTGTGTGTGTGTGTGTGTGTGTGTTCATAGTAATAAAAGAACATGTCACCCAGCGCAGCAGTGAGACTCATTGATGTGTTTTCCACAGTTTTAAGACAACACTAGAGCTCTGTGGCTCAGAGGAAGAAGACACATCCGGCTTTACATACACAGAGACATTCATTATTAGTTGTGTGGTCTTTTCATGGCATTTGTTGTCAATTAGAAACACATAGAATATCAGCAGATGTATCCTTTATGTTAGCTGTTGCAAGCAGACGTAGGGGAGAAGCGAGTCCTCTGAGGTGAACTCATTTAAGCGAGAGAAGACGGAGCCATCTGTCTTCTTCCCCGTCTCCCTCTTCATCTCTCTGTCCTCCTGCCCTCTCGCTCCGTCAACATTCAGGTTGCGTCATGTCATCAATATGGCTGACAGAACATCTCTGTCGCCAGAACAGTCTTTAAGATGACTCGGGCCGGGGGTCGTTTGCTGAAGCAGTGTGGTGTCCCTGTCTCCCCCTGCCAGGTGTCTCACGTGCTAAACGTGGCCTACGGAGTCTCCAACCTGTTCCCGGATCAGTTGGTTTACAAGACGCTCCAGATCCTGGACCTGCCGGACACGGACATCACTTCGTACCTCGGGGAATGCAGCTCCTTCGTCGACGGGGCGCGAGAAAAGGTACACGCATTCATGTGAACCACGTCTTCACAAGTAGAGTCTCTCGAAGAAGGTCGTAAAGGTCATTTTTTACCCAAATGCAGCATATCATTGAGTGAGCGTCAGAGGGGCTGGTAGCCAGGCTAGCTTTCCCCTCTGTTTCCAGCCTTTGTGCTAAGCTAAGTTAGCTTCATATTTACCACAAAGACATGAAAGTGATCAATCTACTCATCTCAATATTCAATCATGTGCAATATTGCTTTCAGTCCATCATGTGCATTAGAACATTTAAATGCATCTTATCTCTTATTTCTATTGGATTTTTTTTGCACTGGTATTACTTCTTATATACTTTATTATATTGCTACTCTATTATTTTCTTCTTCTTCTTAAGGATTAATAATTTCCATCTTATCTAACTGCAAGAAAAACAATTCAAAATATTTATTTGTGTCAAAAACAGAAGAATGATCCGTATTATCATCAAAATATGTTCCTTCAATTTAAAAGTATTCGCCTTTCAGTTTTAAGTGTTTTTTGTGTAGCGTTAATAAACTTGGATTGTTAAACATAATTCTGAGAAACACCTTTTTATTCGGATTCTTTGAAAAAGCATTTTAACGTTGTAGTTTGTTGAGATGGAATCATTTTAAGTTTTATATATACTGTTGTGTACTAACTACACAAAATAATATTCAATATGGCTGCTATAGACACACACACACACACACACCCACACACAGTTTAATGGCTTTACCAGATAAGAAAATGCATTAAATCTCTATTTAAAACATTTCTCCTCTCAGTCTTTTACATCAGCCGGCTAATTGAACACGTCAGTGTGCGGCACGCTGCTGTCCTGCCGCCTCGCTGCGACGCATTTACATACATCTGCAGCAGTCAGTTATCTGTAACTCAGCACAAAGGGGAGGCGGGTGGCTGGAATACCTAATAAAAGAGCACGCTGGGGTCATTTAATGTAAGAAAGTCAACGTTTACGCTCACACATCCGCCCCCCGCCTCCGTCGCTTCATGTGCTGCATGTAATACTTTTTAAGGGATTATTTCCAGGCAGAGCATTATTTCCTCTGTGTGTGTGTCTGGAGATTGACCGTAAGCAGAACATAATGTGATGTGAGCAGTGATATGAAAACACTCAGCTCGAGCGCAATGAAATAACAGCAAAACAAGAAACTCTCCACAAAACCAAATTAAGTCTCCGTGTTCGCCGTGATGGATTATCTTGCTCGGGCAATTTTCAGTTTGTACTGCAGAAGTTTTCTTGTTGTTGCTTTTTTTTTTAACTAAAGGAAGGAAAACAAGAGCTGATATGTGACTGCAGACACCAGCACAAATAACATAAAGCAGCAGAGAAACCCTGTTTGATTGATAGAAACTTATTAAAGACCGATGTCGTTCTTTCTCCCCGTATGTCCCGCTTCATTTGATTGTATTTCACCCAGAGGAGCCGCCTGATTGGGTCACATTTTGAAATGAAAGCAGAGCGATAACACTGATAACGTGTCAATTACAGTGTGTGTGTGTGTGTGTGTCTGTGTGTGTGAGGCCACAGACAATTTAAAAGCTCCAGTGCCTCAGTGGGTATTAATTGACATGTAAAAAATAAATAAATAAAATGTGCGGTGTCTCAGACAGGAGAGAGACTTGTATTATGGGATGGGAGGCGCCCCACGCTGAATAAAAGAGACAAATGTGACAATATGCTGAGCTTCTGTTCGGAGCCGTGGGCCTGCACGCGTTGTCTAAAGATGTGGCTGGAATTTTAAAAATGTCATTTTCGAGCCCCGGCACTTTAGGCGGTAAAATAATTACATCAACATTAATATTAATCATACGGCAAATTTTTTGACACGCACAAAACCCTACAGACGCAGATTTATTCCGTCTCGACTTGCTCGACACGCTTCTGACTAATGTTGCTTTCAGAGGTGTCGGAAAGTCAGAAATGACAGATTTTCAGGAGGATTTGAACATGTTTATCATTTGAAATGACAAAAAAAAAACAGTTTTTTGGGTTTCAAGCGCTAATGTTTTTAAGTATGAGGGTCTGAAACGTCTGAAATTACTCCAATGCAACAGAGTCGGATGTTTAAATGTCACTCTTTAAATGCTTTTGAGTGCAAAAATGTTGTATTCCATTTGCCTCCGTTGTATCGTGGCTTTTTAGCAAAAAAAGAATATGTTCAGACAATCCATCTTACATTCTTCTTCTAAGACCAAGTGACAATGCACTTAATAACAACCAGTTATCTATATATATATATATAAATTCTCTCTGTCCACAGGACGGGGTTGTGATGGTCCACTGTAACGCCGGCGTGTCGCGCTCCACCTCCATCGTCATCGGCTACCTGATGCTGAGGGAGGGGCTGTCGTTTGAGGACGCGTACGGTCAGGTGAAGGCGGCGAGGGCCTCAGTTCGC
This sequence comes from Taurulus bubalis, assembly GCF_910589615.1. Taxonomy (NCBI): domain Eukaryota; kingdom Metazoa; phylum Chordata; class Actinopteri; order Perciformes; family Cottidae; genus Taurulus; species Taurulus bubalis. The sequence goes on from NC_136602.1 coordinate 3,238,141, forward strand.
CCAAACCCCGGCTTCTACCAGCAGCTCCAGAGCTACGAACCTTAAATTCATTCATTTGTTTTGTCCACTAAGCTTTAAATACGACACATATATAATCATTGGACTCTTTAAGATAATATGGTGACATTTATGTTCATTTTTTGCTCTGTTTTTGGTCTCCACCAACTCCTTAGCTGCTAAACGCTCCACAATGTTCACTAGCTAGTCACAACTTTGCCTGTCTGACATTCAATGCTGAGCAGAAAGCGTACAGTTTTTTTTTTGGACTGAAAACAGTTGCCTGTAAGAGGGAAAGTTGCAGGCTGCAAAACCAAAACAATGAGCTGAAGGACGCTAAAAGGGGAGCTGCAGATGTGGTGATAATTCTCTGTGGGTTTTGTCACAGGGACTCTCATCACATTACACTTTACCCAAAAATATGGATTAGTTGAGCTTCAAGGAACTTAAAAGATACAAACAAAAATATAAAACACCCACAGTTCAGTGTTCAAGAGCTGCAGGACTTTTCTCTTACCTGGGATTTAATTTAGATTTTTTTTTCTGCTTTAATAATAAAAATGTCAATGGATCAATCTCATCAAATTGCAGCAGGAAGATGGTTTAAAAGGTTTTAATGCCTCGCTAAATATATTTTTGGGAACACAGAAATAATGTGATGTAATGTATTTCCAAATATCAGGTAAAACTTCATTGGGTGCCACATGTGTGTTGAAGCATTTTCCCAGTTTGTACGCATGTGTCGAGCATCTCGTTTGTCTAAAAAATGCAATAACTACGTGAAAAACTGTGTCTGCCTTTTATTCCACAGACTGGTTTCCTGTTAGGTTTCCTCATTCTGGAAACACTTGTTTTCTTTGCAGTATAGATTGCGCTCTAATTAAAGACGCACCACTTTTTTTTCTTTTCTTCCGGAGGTTGAACTTGATTTCTTTCTCGACTACACGAGCCGTATACACCCTCAATTATAATGATTACCCTCGCTGCAGCATCGTCCCTATCAATTTCACAACTTTGCAAAGTTGATGCGCTAACCTCGCTCCCTTGAAATAATTAGCTTGTAAATAGCTTGTTAGATAATGGGGGAGAATCCATTTGGCTCACATGCTAATCAACACGCACCGCTGGGACGAGCTCCTAACGCTGCAAACCCACAGCACACAAAGGTATCATTTTCTCATCTTCACTGTTTTAAATGGAAACACGTCTATAGGGCAGATCTGTGTTTGTTGTTCACCCAGCTGAGAGCATTCGCTGATTGTTATTATACTCATAAATGTCCGGGGTGCTGGAGATAAAAGGCCAATCCATAGAAGAGGAAACGTTCTGCACACTTAGCCGCGTTGAAAATGTGACCTAAATACATTCTGGATTTGTAAGAAAGACAATTTTAGGAAATAAATGCGCTGGGTTTCACACTGTAATCTGCATTGTTACAGTGAAACAAAATGAACATCAAGTTTACTGCCCCGAAGCACAAAATGACCATAATTTCACAGCAGTTATGAATATTAATACTGACGGTGTGATTATTTCACCAGCTGCTGAGATATGTGTGGTTTGAAATAAGTCTGGTTTCTGGCTGAGGTTTTGAAATACAGTGTTGAGCTACACCGACAGTAACGAAGGCCGGTCAGACTGAATTATGGATTAACTCTTGACTTCTCATCTCCAGCTCCACCATGAGGTTCACCTCTATGGTTTTGAGTGACATGTGTCACCCAGGCACCAACCTGCGGTTCTGAAAAAGTGAAGCTGATGTCTCGAACTTGCATTGTATAGAAGTATATGCTTCATGTGTTAAAGCTGCATTCTCTCTACTGACCACCAGGGGGCGACTCCTCTGGTTGTATTGAAGTATATGCTTCATGTGTTAAAGCTACATTCTCTCTACTGACCACCAGGGGGCGACTCCTCTGGTTGTATAGAAGTCTATATAAATTACTCTACTTCAAATTATGATGAGACATGAAGCCAATACGTAAGTGCCAAAAACTGCAGTTCATCAAATGGCCACTTGGGGCAAAAACAAGCCATTCCCTGTAGACCTCCATGTTCAAATGATTTACAGCAGAAATAAACATGTTTGTTTAAAAAAATGGTTTTGGTCAGTAAACCTCATTTCGTTCATGACGAGTTGTCGGGGGGCAAATTTTTATATAACTAACCCTTTTAAATGATTGGCAGTGTATCGTTTTCTGTTTGTATTAAACGTAAGCTAACATTTTTTACTAACTACTGATTTTATTTTACTAACTGCTAAAAAAAATTGCATGTAATATATGTACCGTAAAAGTCGGGTTACACGCCGCTACTACCTTCAGTCAGTGTCCCCGTTTGCTCCCCGCTGTAGCCAGCTGGCGCTCATGCTAGTTAACCCGCTAACTTTCGCTAGCTCTCCGCTAACTTCCGTTAGCTCCCCGACAACCACCGAAGGTAGCGGGACCAGCCCGACTCGACACCCGACTTGGGCAGAGGGGACGCGGGCAGCAGTAGCAGCAGCAGCATGGGGGAGCTAGTAGCATCGCTAGCTAGCGCTGCTCCTAGCTTGCTACAGCGGGACACTAACCCGACTTTTACGGTACGGTAAAGAATACTAACTTTATTTATATAGCACCTTTAAAAACAAAATTTACAACGTGCTCGACAGAGAAGCAAAGCATAGTCATACATAACGTCAATACCGGTAAACACAAAAAGACCATACCATAAAGGCCATGAATACAACAAAACCAAGCAAATAACCAAAAAGAGCAAATACATAAATAAAATAAACAAACAAAAACAGGGGAACAAAGATTGACCGAGTATGGATCCGGGACACAATATGGCTGCCAACCGTATAATTACTGCATCCTGGTGTATTAACTCTTCAAAAGAGACATTTGTGCTGCATCTTGCTCTCAATCGAGAGCACATTTGTCCCCTTTTTTTATTAATTTTAAAAAATGCAGCTTGGCAGTTTGTGTCAGTCGCTCTTCGCTCGGGGGAAGCGGAGAGGTGGAGGTTGGTTCTGTGCCAAAGACTTGGAGGAGGAGATCAGTTTTTGCCAAATTGGTCGCAATCCCTACCAGTCTAAAGGTCATAGATTATTTAGGACGGCTTCAAAGCCGGGGCCTGAGCCGGCCGCTGTCTTCACCGTTAATAAGTACACATCCCGGGGCCCGCGGCGTCGTTTTGGGGCGATAAATACACAACTCTGCTTGTTATAGACTCCAATTGAAAAACAGGCAAATAAAATATTGAACCAGTGTGTGACTAATGGCGACAGTGTGCCGGCTGTGACAGCACTCCAGTGTTGGCCTTTCCTTTGGTGCCGTTCGGCGGTGTATCGCTGAAGAGTATCTGCTGGGAAGCCAACTGGGTTTCCCCTGACATTTTTGTGACATTTCCCCGTCTGGATGTGACGGCCCACAGCGTGGCACAAGCTGTCCCATCTGCAGGGTCTCGAGGGGTCCGGACCGCCGACTCACGGCTGAGAACCGTCTGGATGTGAGAATATTTAACGGACAGCGAGAGGTGGGCTACACTCAGGACGCTGAATAATTCCCCCCAAAGCGGCGCGGCGTTATCTCGCCTGTTGGCTTTGATTAGATTTGATGAGCTGCAGAAGCGAACAATGGAGGATAATAATAACATAAATATTGTTCTGCTCGCACGCTGCTTCTCACGTGCTGTTCTTGACATTATGAGCACATGTAAGCAGCGCTGCGTGCATGTCATCTGCATTTAGAAAAGTGCACATTAGCACATGTAAATCGTACATGAGTGTTGTGTAAGAATGCATTTGATGAGGGCAAGTGTTGCTTTCCATATATTTCTGCACACATGTCTTCCTGTTGTTCTGTCTGTGGGTCTGAGGGGACATCGCTAAATATTTAAAATCTGGGTTTTGTTGCATTTGTAATAACAGCCACTGCACATTTTGAGCAAATATAGAGATGTGTGACAAATTTGAAGAACACAATAATAAATGAGTGGAGAAACGTACCAAATACAGATGTTTAAAACAACACATTGGGGAAAATATTCTGGAACTGGACTTAATGTTGGAGACACTATGGATGAATAGGGTAAAAAAACATATCTAATAAATATCATCGTGAAACCTCCCCAGTTGATTACTGACTTTAACACAATTGTTTTTTGTATTACAAGTTTTCCGAAATGTTATGTTTAAATATTCAATGTATTATTAAATATGTGCTAGTTTGCATACATTTCCAGAATGACATTATTGATTCCATTTAGTTGACATACTAGATTTAAATGGACATTTTAAATTTCTCTTTCTACCACTCCATAAATCAGAAAATACTGTCAACAGCCATAAAGCAAAATCAATTTTCGTCCTGTTTTTCGGAATAAGGCGTTGGATAAATCAGGCTATGAATGATGTATGAACAAACCCCTCTGTGGAAACTTCAGAATATGAATAGGAATGAAACTGGAAAGTTTGGTGGTTGAGATTTCTGCCTTTAAAGATATGTTTTGCAGGTGAATTGGATAAAAACATAGTTAATTATATCACCATGAAACCTCCCCAGTTGACTCATTACATTACGACAATTATAGTCTTGGTGAATTTAGGAAAAATCGACAAAAACCAATAGACAAAGTCGTAAAATGATGTATTTTGGATGTTTTCTCTCTTCTAGTCTGAAAGAAGACATGTTGGGGAAGCCAAACAGCATTTTCCTGGCGCATTAAAAACTATGTTTTTGCCTGAAGTGCGTCCTCATAATTTGTCACCCATCTGTGCCTCCACTTCCAAAATCACCCGCTCCTCAAAGGTTTAATACATGAAAACTGCAATAAAACATTTGAGTTTTTCCTCCCCATAAATGCGTAGATAAGCGACCGTTAGCATTCATTCTGTTATGTTTTCCCCCGTGGGTGTGATATGTTATTAAATAAACCAGGCGTCCATTTAACACACGGTATTATTATTACGGCACATATTTTACAGGTTTCCCTCTTATCCTCAGGAATTAAAATACATCCGCAGCCTCCAATTATCTTGCTATTGCATTGAATATCCAACACAGAAGCGATGTGTACGGTAAACATGCAGAATGAGGTACAAGGGGAAACTATACTGTATGTGTCCGTGTGTATTCTCCCCTGGTTTCCCATTCCGTGTGCTTTATTTCTAACAAATAAAAACAAACTGATGCATATATACAGTTTATAGTAATGCATGAAGCACCAGAAGTATTGACCGGGGAGTTCAAAGTTGGATTTGTATTCGTGTAAAATTAATCTAGTGGAGCCGGTGGGAGGGTTTTAAGCTTATTGCGGTGTTGGATCATGGGACCCAAAGTAGAAGGAAATTCATCAGATAAGCCTCTTACTGTGTACTTTATTTTCTCAAAGCTCAACAACAATATTCGGTCACTAAACCAGAGAGAGAGAGAGAGAGAGGCTCTGGGGGGAAGTTCTTGACAATTTCCTGTTGAGGAAATTCCTCCTAGAAGCCCACGCCGACGCAAGCGTGGTCATTCAGAGAGAAAGGGTTTGTTTTGTGGACCAGCGTCAGAGTTCTCAGGGTTTTTAGATGGAGATTAGAGCACGGAGGCGTAATGGCGTGTGCAGTTTCTGCTGGGATAGTGTAACAATATTAAAAATGAAACTATAATTAGTGGCTGTGCACGTGGACAGAAAGCGTGTTGGTGCAGCGGAGCGTCGCAGGAAGTCCAAAAGGTCGTTAGGTTCACGTTCACTTAACGAAGTCCGGCAGGGATGTGGAGCCAGGTCTGCACAAGAAGTACACACAGTACACACAGTACACACTGTACACACAGTACACACAGTACACACTGTACACACAGTACACACTGCAAGCTTCAGTCACGTGTACACAGACACAACAAGCACTATCTGTGAATCGGATCATTTATAATAATCGATGACATGGAGGACGCTTATTAATAAAAAGCAGGACCGGACATTTATTCAACCAAACTGGACATTTTCGGGTGTAAAGATTCAGAATTTATATTATTCATCCAGTATTTATTCTGATTTCTGCATGTTTTTTGTCAGTGAGGTCAGAAAGTCTTATTGGCTTCATGTGAAATATGTTTTTCTATTTTTTTTTGTTTCTGGATCTGGCTTGTCTGATGTAGCTGTAAGCAGAGAAACATTATACATGTATCTGTCGGACGCTGTGCTTGAGTTAGCAACTAAATCAAGAGCCAACAGGCCAGAAAACAATATTACAAAAGCACCAAATCTTCCAAAAATAATAATGATAATAAAAGAAAATCCATTGTTTGTAGCATCCCTTTAGAACGACATCGTTCCTCTCCGCCTTCCAAAGTCGTGTTTCGGGACGATGATGTGGTTCAAAGGCACAGAAAAAAACACTATATTGCTTTTATGGGAACAGTTAAAATGATTGTGCTAAGTTTAGGGGACATGTTGTTGCCACGGTTAAAATAATAAACACGTGTTTCAAAGAAACCGACGTTGGCGGTCGGCAGAAAACAATAAAAAAACATCTGCCTCGCTCTCCAGTGCCCAGACTCTGTGTAATGACATCACAGGACTTCCAGAAACCATTGATTATGACTCCAGGGGGAAGAAAAGTCAAAATATGACCAACGTTTCCGACTTTAAAGGGACGGATCGTGAGCTTGTGTACGTCTGTCTGGGTATCTGGAGAAACCACCAACACACACTGTGATGTGAGACATCCTGATGGCTGCCGACTACTCTACTATAACACAGTTCAGATTGACAAAATCCATTTCCTCCATCAATGGGCTCATCCCTGTTTTACTACAACAGCTACATGGATGACGTGCGTTTGCATCATTTTAAATAACTAAATTATAATGCAGTGTAGGGCCGTCACATTCTGTTCAACCACCAGGAATCCTGTGAAGCTACAAGACTTTTTTCGGAAGTCACCATGATATCTGATGATGATGCAAAAACACCGCGTTTTGAAGATAGTTTGCTCAATTTGGATTAATTTGAAGCAAAATGTGTTTAGCAACAACACTATGGTGTCCTATTTGCTTTCCAGGAACCAGAATATTAGCTAAGGAACACTTTCATGTATTAATATACAGACTCAAGTACACAAAACATCTTGTATTAACTAAATGCTTCTTCTGAGGAAACATTTGACCCAGTAGTTAAAGTCTGTTAGTATCTGTGATTTGGTCAAACTAGTGCAATTGTAAACCTATGTGTTGTACTTTGTATATGTCTTTGTATATCTTTGTATATGTCTTTGTATATCTTTGTATATGTCTTTGTATATCTTTGTATATCTCTTGCAATTCTCCCTCTTCTTGTGTTTGCTGCTGATCTGAATCTGTTTTGTGTAATTTCCTCTCTTTGTGAAACAGAGATCTTAACCAGGGTCTCTCCCACTGGCTCACGTTTCATCTTAAATATTTTGCACTACAAGAAGGAAATGTTCAAACTGCAGCGGTGCTCCAGTATGGACTACTTGTTTTACGACTGAGGAGATTTGATATGCTGGCTCTTAAAGGCAGCGGTGCAACAGGGATTCTTCTTACGAAAGCTGTTGCACAGCAAATTGGTCCTCAGTTCTGTTGAACCGTGTCGTGGAACAATTGTTTGCCATTTCTTTCTATTCACTGTCATTTTGAACCTCTTTGATACCACTGGCAACTTTCTCCATTGTTTTTTGTGCAGGTTGGGCTTCTCTCTGCGACATATTTGGGTCTTTGTCTTCTGCCTCTTTGTCCTCTGTGTTCTCGTCTTGTTCCTCTACTTGAACTTCACTCTGCAGCAACATATTTTGGTCGTCTCTTGCTTCATTGTCATCTGTGTCATCAGATCCTGTTTCAGTATTGTGACAGTAACCAGAGGCTCTTGAGAACATGTCTCTCTTACATGTCTCTTTTCCAGTTTTTTTGTGGTTTTTTTTCTTGCATTCTGATGGTTTCTTAGACTCACCATGAGATTTGTTTATCTCCATTACCTGAGCTTTTTTGCTCTCTAAGGAAATTATTGTGTGTATAGTGTGTATTTCCCGCATTGCACTTTGCAGACGGTCCCTGCGCCCACACCGTTTTGCGAAAGAGTTTTTGATCCAGGAAGTCCGATTCTGTAATTCTCTTTACCAACTTTCCCAAACAGCAGAGGGAAGGATGTTGCCTCCTTTCACTCTTTGATGAAAAGGGCGTGGGAAACCCTTCCATTGAGGTAGTTGTCCAACAAACAAGTAACAGCTTTCCATATCAGGAAGACATGTAAGCGCATGTAAGCACGTCCAAAACTACTTCGTAGATGACTTGGATTCTTGTTTTTCCAAAAGAGAAGTGGAATACATCGATTCAGGATGGATTTTAAAAGGTAATCTGGAGTCTTGGAAAGTGTCTGTTATTTAAATCATCCATTATGTCACATTAAAGTGCTATTGTGTTTGCTTCCAGGCGCGTCCGTGATAGGATGCCTCTTGTCCTGCTAATTCTCTGGAATATTGCAACAACTCTCTCTGGTATGGTGGAAATATAAACATGTTTTATATAGTCTATGCAATAACTCATTATCATAATTAATCTTCTCGTATCTTTTAGGAAAAAATCTTGTCTGTACCAACGACTATTATAAGACATTCATTTGCCACTTTGAAGCACAAAACTGCTCTGAATACAATTTGATTATCCAGAGCTGGGTTGAGTGAGTGATTTTTGTTGTTTCTGTGAAATTGTACATTTATTAGCTTGATTTTGGGATTTCTGTGTCAATGCCATTTTGTATTCCACAGGGAGTTGAAAGGCACTTTCACACGGTGTGACGGCGCACAGTGTTGTTGCTCTGTTCAACAAACGTATGAACTGATGTTGACTGCGAATTATACAGCCACAGTGTGGAAAGGAGGCATAAGCATGGAGTCCAAAATCATCGGCGTCGAAGAAAGCAGTGAGTAGACTTTAGTGAAAGGCCCTACATGTAACCTGTGCTGCCAGATATAGACTGATGCAGATCAGCAGTGAGTGGGTGTCGAACTGGATGGAGCTTATGAAACATGACCCTTACCTTTCGTATCGCTCTTCTTCTACAGTAAAGCCTAACACCCCAACAATCGACTCAGTGAAGGAAACCAATGGAAATGTTCTAATCAAGTGGAATCCTAACACGGTACCCAGCAGGCTCAAGTCAAGATTGACAGCTATTGTGACTTACCATAAAAAAGGAGACACAAAAAATGTAGGAGCAATTATGAATAATACAACACTGAGATCATTTTTCCATTTGATTATGTCAGGTTGCTGGTAAGTTAAAGAGCCTATGATTGCTGATCTTTTTTTTATAATTCTTGTTTCTCCATACCAGGTTTCTAAATCTGTCGGACGAACTAGAACTAAAGGACTTCATATCTCTGAAATACGAAACTTGGAGCCAAACACAACATATGCTGTCAGCGTGAAAAGCTACACAAGCCTCAGTCGCAAGTACAGTGACAGTAGCGAAGAAAAGGTATTCACAACCAGTAAGTATCATCTTCTCGTTTTGTTTTACCTTGTGCCTCACAAAGAACATGTTGGGCTTTTTCATTACATGATTTTATACATGTTACATTACAGCTGTGTCCCCTGATGCCCTGCCCTTGGTTCTCATCATCACCTTCAGCTTTGCTGCAGTCATCATCACCGGTGTTATATATGTCTGTTTTCTAAAGTAAGTAAAGATAAAATATTGCTTTTGCATTTCTCTGTTAGTGAATAATATGATAGACGTTTCCCTTAAACACAGTTACTCCTATGTTGTGTTTATGTGACATGTACCGTAAAAGTCGGGTTACAAGCCGCTACTAGCTTCGGTCAGTGTCCCCGTTAGCTCCCCGCTGTAGCCAGCTAGCGCTCCTGCTAGCGCTCTGCTAGTTCCCCGCTAACTTCCGCTAGCTCCCCGACAACCACCGAAGGTAGCGGGACCAGCCCCGGCTCGACACCCGACTTGGGCAGAGGGGACGCGGGCAGTAGCAGCAGCAGCAGCGCTAGCTAGCAGCAGCGCTAGCTAGCAGCAGCAGCAGCAGCGCTAGATAGCAGCAGCAGCAGCAGCAACGCTAGCTGGCAGCAGCGCTAGCTACAGCGGAGACACTGACCGGAGGTAGGAGCGGCTTGTAACCCGACTTTTACGGTATGTGATTGTTGTTGATTTCATGTATTTGTCCAATTGGTTTTAGGCTCAAAACAAAGTGGCGGGACGCAGTTGCCAAATGTCCAAATCCCAAACTTGGTGTTTTTCATCCTAGCGAGCAAAAGGTGAGACACCTCGTGATGTAAACTTGATGTTGCCTCAAAAGAAAAACTTGCAATAGTTTTGTCATTTTTCAATAATAGTAATTTAATGCATTTACATTCTGCATTTAATTCCTTCTCTATGTATTATAGATTCACATTTCCTCCCCAGACATGAGAGATTCATAGGAAAAAAATACAGCATGTAATATAAGATAAATAAATAATACATTTTATAAAACGAATCATGCTGTGAAATCCGTCGGTAGTTGCAAGTATCAGTTACTTTCTCTTTTATTGAAACGTTTGCATACAATATAAAGTTTGTATGGCTGCACTCAAAAAAATACACCATGTTTGTGTGTTGTGTGGTATGAGTAACATCTTAATGATTAACTTTAAACCTCTCCACATACCTTCAGAAATGTGTCAACCAAGTACATTTTTTTCTGTACTGTAATCTATTGGAAAATAACTTTTACAAATTGACCCATTTAACCAAAATGTTTCAAAATCGGTAGTTTTAATTGCTCTTATTCTCCTTGCTGCAGGTATTGACGCCTGGAAAAACCGACTTCTCCATTGTTGAGCCTCTTGTCCCAGATGACAGCAAACCATGGTTAGTGTGGCTGCACTAGTATATTTCCTTCAGGATCTCTATGTGGCGTTATTGGCAGTTTAAGTAATGCGTTTCTCTGTATTCAGGTCGAAGGGCTCACTGAGAGACAGTGGAAGCCTTCAGCAAAGCAGTGGTCTCAGTGGCTCTTCTTGTCTCAGTCCAGAACCTGCTGACATTACAGCCTATGTTAAGGATGCTCTTCAGAACATTTCCCCCAATATCGGCCCGTTATCACAATTAACCACCAACGATTTCAACAAAGACAGTGGTTTGCTCTCCCCTCCCCACAACCCTTGTGTTGTCCGAGCTGATGACACGAGTTGTTGGTCGTCCGACTTTGTAAATCTAACGTATTCACCACTAAACCCTTGTGGTGTCCGAGCTGATGACACGAGTTGTTGGTCGTCCGACTTTGTAAATCTAACGTATTCACCACTAAACCCTTGTGGTGTCCGAGCTGATGACACGAGTTGTTGGTCCTCCTCCCTCTTCATTCCCAGCTGCCCACATCAGAGTGTGACGGGCAGCCCTGAGGTCCAGACGGAGGCTGAAATGCGTTGTGACTCTGCATTCCATCCACAGTCACCAGCTTGTCCACCTGTTAACTCACCACCAGGGTCCAGTTCGTCCTCTGTCTCTAGCGGCAGCGACGCGATGGGCCTCCGGGCCTCCAGAGCTGAGGCCCGGTGTGAGAGCGCTGAGGAGGCGGTTTGTGGTGCGACAAAGCATCATGAAGGGGCGACTCCATGGGAGGAGAAAACAAAGCCCTGCCACGGCGGTGCGGCTGCAGGCTCATGCAGCTTTCCTCCGACGGATGACGACTACCAGCCATTTCAGAATCTGGTGGAGCAGTCGGATATTTTAGTTTCGTGGTGATGAGACAGAGGGACATTTGAACAGGGATCCAGAGGAAGTATTCACCAAGATGGATCCAACATCCCATGTTTCATGAACAAGAACTTTTCTCCATTTGATCCCTGCTGACCCGTCTATGCCCCCAATCTCAGACATCGACTATCAGAGTGTGTAGGGTTTTTATTCTTTTGTGTGTAATTTATGCTTTTTTTCTTATTTGAGAGTGAGGGAGAGGCGTCGGTAACGTACTGCGAATGGTGCTCCTAATCTTTGAATCATACTTTTGTCATACCATACTTTTGTCATGAATATCTGCAGATTAAGATCATGTGATATGACGAACGTCTCAGAACAGTTAAGACATGTTTAAGACTTTGAGTTGACTTTGGTTCCTCAACTGTGACATGACTGTTTAAATTGTGTCAAGGATATGTTTTGTTGGCGTTGCACCTTATCGACCTCAACATTTAAGTTGTGAACACGTCGCCACTGTATTTGACTTTCTTTGATGTGAAGAAATACAGAAAGTTTGTACATAAAAACATTCATAAACAGAATGCACTTGTTTTGAGTTTGAAACACTGGGCCTATGTGCCCAGTGTTTCAAGGAAAAACACATCCAGACTGAGTAAACGTCTTTCATAATGAGCTGCTGGGATTCAGGGCGGTGACATTACTTCCTCATTCCTCTTCTCTGGAACTGCTGAGCCTCTTCCAAAGAAACACACAGCTTTTTTTTATCACAGCAAAGGTGTGAAACTCAAAAACATCCTACCAGTGGCGGCTGGTAGAATATCTTTTTTTGGTCGGGCCATCTAATTACAGCATTATTCAATGCAAAAAAAAAGGTATCAAACACGCATTACTACTTTGCAGTTCAATATTTAACATTTATTCCAACACTTTAACATAGAATTCAGTATATTAATATATATATATATCATGTAGCATACAGATAAGTGGTCCCGCACTTGACTGATTTCAAATGTATTGATAAATTCCCAAAACCGACGTAAGAGCTGTGTACAAAGGCACAAAGACGATAATTATGTTAGCTTACACCTCGTTAGCATTAATAGCACACACACCGACACACACACACACACCGACACACACACATACACACACATATATACACACACACACACACACACACACACACACACACACACAGAGCCAACACATACGCTCATTTCCTTAAAACATACACAGTTGTTACAACTTGAACTACCGTGTTGGTTCGTTGGTTCTTCAGAGTGATGCCATAGAAGAACCTTTCAAACAGGGTTCTTTAAAGAACCTATAAAAGTGCCTCAAAGAACCTTCAAAAAATGGTTCCCTGAGGCACCATTTCTGGTTCTTTGAAGAGCTTAAAGGAAAAAAAAGGTTCAATAAAGAACCCTTTGAGTGACCAATTTATGGAAAACGTGATTTTGTTTTACTCTGAAACAGCATTACTGAATCAGGGTTCTCACTATTTTCTCGAGATCATTTACCAGGATCTTTTCTGTGATGATCTAGAAAATCATCTTTTACAAATGAATCATAGAATAATACAAACACTTTATTGAAATGTATTTTTATTAGGTACCAATTTACCATAAACATTACCATACAAATACAGCATTAAAAAAGACAATGCCTTCTACAACTACCCTCAAATCCCAAACCAGAACCTCGCGACTCTTCCAGGACCCCTGGTGGTCCCCGGACCTCACTTTGAGAACCACTGCTTTACGCTGTGGAGATTTTCTTTATGTCTTGCTGTTGTCGTTCACACAATAAAGATCAAAATGTTTTGTTTAGCTTGTTGTGAATTTTGAGTAGCCAATAAGATGCAGCCTCATTTTTTATTAAACTGAAACGAGCACACGAGGTGCTTTAATAAATTCTATGCAAGGCACAAATCCATAATTCATCTGTATTGCTTATTTTAGTGGGGAATTTGGAAATAGAGAAAAGTCCTCAACGCCTGAAAACACACCTTTCAGATACACTGCGAGTCTGTTAATATTCAGACATCCAAACGTTCCTGTGAGGGGAAGTTTGATCCACTTTAGCTGGAATACGTTTATGATTGTTCTGATTAAATCAGAGGATCAACATTACCAGAAGATAAATATATACTGACCAAACTGGATTACATGCAGAGGCAGGACTGATAAGAGCGAGATAAGAGAATATTAGATGTGGACGCAGCTAAAAAAGGATGAAAAAAAAATAAAGACCAATTTTCATCCTCAGAGGAGAAAAAACTGCAGTACAATGAAATAAATACATTAAAAAGCTCGTCATATTTAGCTTTTGTCTGGAATACGTGATTCACCCCAGTTTGGAGACCTGGAGACTTTATTTCTTGCCATCTTGATGTTTTTGATTCTCTGAGTGAGTCAGCGTTTCACTGGCAGCGAGCAGACGCAGCGCCTCCCCTCTACTTACCGGCCTCCTGCAGAGAGATCATTCTTTTATTAGTTTTAAAACGCGCGACATGTTGCTTCATATCGCCGGGGGCCGCTTACATCTTCTGCTAAACGCCGGGGCTTTAAACGACGCGGCAGAAGCTCCTCGAAGGATCCGGTCCCTCGTGACGGGGAACGCATCTGCTCGTGAGTTAGAGAAGGAGGCACTACTTTATCCTAGCATCTCTGAGTATAAAATAGTAAAAAACAAACGGTGAGCAGTTGGCTTTTGCAGCGTTACGTCCAGGTTCACCTTTGACCTGCTGCAGCTTTCTCACATGCATGACTGAAAATGCACATTTTCTCTCTTGGCGGTCCCTTCACATCATTTATCCGGGGTAATTGGGTTACCGCTGGGTGTTTTTCTTCTTCTTCTTCTTCTTCTTCTTCTTCTTCTTCTTGTTGCGTGCAGACGTGGAACTCACAAATCACTTTGCCGATTTTTAGGAATCGTTTCCCTTCGAGGTTCAGCCGGAAAAGATTAGGAGTCGCTGATTATGTACTTTGTTTTCTCAGCCGAGCGATTGCATCTCGACTCGTAATCGCCGCGGCGTTTGATCCTGACTGACTTGAGTGTGTTCAGCCTGCAGCTCAGGCGGCGGTTGGAAAGAGCGGGAAACGCTGTTTGAACAACAGAGTCATGGCATCATGACTTGGTTTTAGGTGCATCAGGTTTGTGTGGCAGAGCTGAGCTGACAAGAGTGAGACGCTCCTCCTCGAAAAAGGACCGAGACGACGATTACGTGCGCAAAATATTGCAGTTTTTTGCTCGTATTCCTGAATAGTGAAAATGACAATTCCACCGATGTTCATAAAACGCTACCATGACCGTCGTCCTTTAAATCAGTAATTCCCAAATATTGCGTCACAGGGGATTTTATTTGGATCGGTAATTTTTGTGTGCAGAATTTAGCACCTTAGCATCTGCAGTTCACCTTTGAGCCACAAGAGGGAGCCTGAATGTTCGTATTCATCCGATAATGGTAGCCGACTCACGACATTAAACCCAATATGAAAGACTAGCGTATGAAAGGCTGTTCTGTTTGTTTACAAAGAGGATCTGTTAAAGGAGCCTCGACGCATTTATTATTATTTAAGTATTTAACGACGCATATGTTTTCAACAACAAGTAAAAACTAAGTTGTGATTTATCAAACATATACATCTTTTCAAAACGGAGGGTTTACTTGGTCAAGATAATGTAAGTGGGCAGCGAAAATGATGTATAGAAGAGGCCTATTGGGAAACCCAACGCATATTCAGAATGCGCTGTACTGATAACCAGAATAATATCATCATAATCTGCATGTTTTAGTTTGAAAATCTGGACTACAACCGGGAATATCTAAATGTAATATGCTGTTTAGATAACGCTGATAGGATTCAGAACAGTGTGCATGAAAAGGTGAAGTGAGGATGTGAATGTGTGCGTTTAGAGTCTTCAATAGAAGAACAATTGTTTGAATGTCGACTCAAACTTAAATAAAAAGAGACAGCATGTAGAATATTTTATCATATATTCAGATGAATTAACGTCCAACGCTGTTTTCAGTCCCTGTATGAACGCGGTCTGATCTGAGTATTCGTTAACAAAAATGATCGATGTGATTTTTTTATCTGCCGATGATGTATGTGGTCCCTTTAATTGAACCAGATTAAATCATCTCACTACTGCATTTCATTTCTTAAAATGCACTGCAACTTGTATACATTTATTTGCTCTTTCACTGTTTTTTAAATGTTTTAATGAATGTTCTTAATCGTGTTTAAGTCTAGTTTTCTTCTGCATTATGTTTTGATGCTTTTAATGGTTTAATGTGAAGCACTTTGAGTCGCCTTGTTGTTATACAAATAAACTCGCCTTGCCTAAATCAAAATAGTTTGCATTACTGCGAGTATTTCTAGTGTTTTCATGCCTCGCTCTTCTTTTCTTGGCGTGAATATGCCTCCATACTTCATCTATGTTGACGTACTCTGTCCACCTGGCTCAGTATTTGTGTGTTTTTTTCTCCCTTCTAGTTAAAACAGCATCACACTGACGTGGCTGAAGTGCCCTTGAGCAAGACACTACATCCCCAGCAGCTGCACGGTCCTACAATCACGTGTAACGTTTGATAAAACACAGATGGGAGGCGTTACAGGACGCTCTCCTCTCACCAGTAGGGGGAGCTTGTCTCCTTCGGCTCGAGAGGAAAAAAAAAGGAGAGAAGGAAGGGAGTGAGGGAGATGATTAAAGAGAGAAGAAAGACAGCAAGGGGAAGAGAGAGAGAGAGAGAGGGAGGGATGGAGCGGGAGGGAGGGAGGAGAGAGAGAGCAAGCGTCAGCACTCCATGCGTTAAAAGGGCAGATGGTAACCGCGGGTAACTGAGGAGCAAACCACTCTGCTGGCCACAGAGCAAGAGATCAGCGGAGAGAGAGAGAGAGGGATGCGAACACATGCAGCGGAGGAGAGGAGCGCCTGAGAGGAAGCTGCACGAGAGGAGGAGAGGACTGAGCACTTCTTCATCTCCTCCGCACTAACAAGGAGAGGAAGACAGGAGACGGAGGAGAGGAACAAAGACGGGAGGCAGGGGATCTGGGAGAGAGAGAGAGAGGGGGATATATATATATATATATATATATATATATATATATATATATATATATATATATATATATATATATATATATATATATATATACATATATATGTGTGTATGTGTATATCTAAATATATTTAAAAAAAAGTATCCCTCCCTTCCACTTAAGGGAGATACGGAGACAAAGAGGGAGGGAAACCAAAGAGGAGAGGAGAGGTTGTGAAGTGAGAGAGCGGACGGGAGATAGTTAAGAGGAACTGCAAGACTGATCAATGAGAGGCTGAGATTTCGGGAAGAAATTTCGACTCAGCAAGAAAGAGAGAGAGAGAGAGAGAGAGAGAGAAGGAGAGAGAGAGGGAGTCAATGACAAGGAAAGATTGATGAATGAAAGATGGGAGCAAAACATCTGGAGAGAAAAAGACTTAAAGGGAGAAATATTTAAGAGGGAGAGGCAAGATCTTCTTTTTTGGGGGGGGAGAAAATAATATAATAATAATAATAATAAAAAAGCAGTTAGACAACGGCAAGAAGATGAGAGCGGGAAGAAAGGAGGAGCAGAGGGTGAAATATTTAGACAGAAGCTAAAGGGGAGAGAGAAGGAAGAGTCAAAAACTTAGAGAAGAGAGGGAATACATCAGAGCTAGTGGAGAGGGAGGGAGGGGAGAAACTCCTCCTTGTCTTATTCCTTCTGTCCCTCCTCGACTTTATAAAACAAGAGGAGGAGAGACGACAGAAGAGGAGGAAGAAGAAGACGGAGAGGAAGCAGACTTTTTTCGTTTTTTGGTTCCTTCTAAACTCCAGACAGACGCTTGAGTGCACGAGACCCGGTGAACCCCGATGGCGTGCTACTACATTGTGATCAGTTCCACCCACCTGCGTGACGGACAGCTGAGGAGCATCAAGGGGGTGTTCAGGGGACCAATAGGAGCCCACGGCCAGAGGAACACGGTAAGGACCAAAACAAAGCACATCAACGCGCTCTTCATTTGAAAAGTTTGGGGCTGTCGTTTCCAGTTGAAAGCAGAGTGCATGTGTGTGTTTTTAAATTCCCTGCATTCATGAAAAGCCACACAAGTCATTACCTCTAAATCAGCAGAACTTAGACCCCGCCCACTCCTTGATTGGCAGTTCCTTAATCACTGTGTTTGCTGGGCTAATTAATTGCCACTTCCATTAGGTTAATTGACTTGATGTTGGAGGCAGAAAGCTCCAGATGCTTCTTCTTCTTACACTAAAAGCTTCTCTGGCTCCTGTTTTCTTCTTTTAAGTGTTCAGCGTTTGATGCCAGCAAGAAGTCAGCAGCGTTTTCTTCTCCTCTCCTCTTTACGTACACATCCATCGCGGACGCAAACGCAGCAGCCGCATGTTCACTCTGTTTTGCTGCTGTATCTGAATCTAATATCTTTTCACAATTCCTCCTTGTTAACACATTTTTAATGAGCTGCTAAAAATAACCCGCACAAATCAGATTCCCCATCTGATTCGGCACTTCTTCAAGTCAAAATACTCATCAATCAATATTCATTTTGTTTTCTTTTGGTGAAAAAATGTAAGTGTGTTTGATAAAAATCTGAATGAAACTGAGTGGAGAGCAATAACTGCGTGGGAAGGAAGGTTTGAGATGAGTTGACATGAGTCAGAGGCTTCTTCACTTTTCACTTTTTTCCTCCTCATAATCTAAACTCCAACCAAAACCTGAACATAATTACGGCGAGTCCTTGTAGAGACGCGCCAAAAAAAAAAGAAAGATCCTCCAGGCTTCAAAGAGAGACATGAGATGAGCCGTCAAGAGGTCGTGTAAGGGCGATGCTATAGGCTCATTACGCACAAAAGAACCAGTCACTCCACTTTTTTAACAAGAAATTAAATCGCGTTGACTCTCATTTCACATCTCAAACACAAACTGTAACGTCTGCGAGGCCGAGAACAATCCGCCGTTTTCACGTCGTCTTTGTTCCGTCTCTCAGCGCTATCGCCGACAGATCATATTTCACTTTTTACTCGCGTCGATACTTTTAATAAGGGCCGTGCATCACGAGGAACGGCGGCAGGGCTGCAGGTCTCAGGGAGTGGAATCAGCAATGCATCTGGCTTAGTCTGCAATTAGCCTGCAGCTGCACTCAAGTGCCGTTGATTTTTATTAAAACGGCGTGAATATATTATTGGATGCTGGTGCTTTATGGTTTTAAAAAACAACAACAATGGTGCGAACGACGAATCCAGATTAGCTCCGAAGTGAGAAAAGGCCACCAGATATCTCTCGCTGTAATCTGGAGATGTGTTTTTAAGCCTTCGGGCACATTGCAGCTGATGTCTCTTATCGGTGTTAATAAAAGATCCCGGATCATATTTTATTTATGGGCTGGAGTGTGCGGTCACTTTCACAAAAACAAAGTCAGTAAAAAAAAAAAAAAAAAAAAAAAAAAAGGCGGCACTCCAGAGGGCAACAACAAGCTATACACAAAAATAAATGCACAATCACTCCCTGTGTTCATGTTAGTGGTGCATTTGTTTGGCTGACAGCGCTCGGTCCGTAAATAACGACGTTCCCGTCAATTACGTTTTTTGGAGTGAAACATATTTTCTGCCAGATTGCGTTTGTAACCCTGTGGGGTCAAACAAACACAGGATGTTGTTTTTACCAAACATGACAGAGGAGTTGTGTAGCCTGATCGTAAACAAGTCATTTAGATGTATTTTTTTCTTCTATTTACGTCGTTGATCGCGTGTTTAAAACTGTGACCGTGATCCCTGGGAATGTAGCTGGGAATCCATTACGTTGTATGGGAATGAGACGGAGCGTCACAATATCATTTGTCTCCTCAAAATGTCTCCTTCTATTATTGTTTACAAATCTGTTTGTCAGGGTTTAGAAAATATAACTACTACAAATAAACCCGACATATGGGGCAGCGGAGCAGGAACGTATGACAGTAATGAGATTACTGAGTATGAGATTACAATTTGGTTTCTATTTCCATACGTATTAAATTATAAGAGTGGGATGTATGGAGGTTTGGAGTTTGTTTAAAGCAGGCGGCAACCTCCGGTTCTGAAGAGTGAAGCCAGTGCCGAAGTTTCTAAAACTTGCATTCTCTCTCCTGACCACCAGGGGGCGACTCCTCCGATTGTATAGAAGTCTATGCTTCATGTGTTAAAGCTGCATTCTCTCTCCTGCCCACCAGGGGGCGACTCCTCCGATTGTATAGAAGTATATGCTTCATGTGTTAAAGCTGCATTCTCTCTCCTGACCACCAGGGGGTGACTCCTCTGGTTGTATAGAAGTATATGCTTCATGTGTTAAAGCTGCATTCTCTCTCCTGACCACCAGGGGGTGACTCCTCTGGTTGTATAGAAGTATATGCTTCATGTGTTAAAGCTGCATTCTCTCTCCTGACCACCAGGGGGTGAATCCTCTGGTTGTATAGAAGTATATGCTTCATGTGTTAAAGCTGCATTCTCTCTCCTGACCACCAGGGGGTGACTCCTCTGGTTGTATAGAAGTATATGCTTCATGTGTTAAAGCTGCATTCTCTCTCCTGACCACCAGGGGGTGACTCCTCTGGTTGTATAGAAGTATATGCTTCATGTGTTAAAGCTGCATTCTCTCTTCTGACCACCAGGGGGTGAATCCTCTGGTTGTATAGAAGTATATGCTTCATGTGTTAAAGCTGCATTCTCTCTCCTGACCACCAGGGGGTGACTCCTCTGGTTGTATAGAAGTATATGCTTCATGTGTTAAAGCTGCATTCTCTCTCCTGACCACCAGGGGGTGAATCCTCTGGTTGTATAGAAGTATATGCTTCATGTGTTAAAGCTGCATTCTCTCTCCTGACCACCAGGGGGTGACTCCTCTGGTTGTATAGAAGTATATGCTTCATGTGTTAAAGCTGCATTCTCTCTCCTGACCACCAGGGGGTGACTCCTCTGGTTGTATAGAAGTCTATATAAATGACTCTACTTATCTCTTGATTTATTCCCTCAGTAAACATTGTAAACATGAGTTTATTATCTCTAGTTTTAGGGGCGGGGCTTACGGTGATGGACCAAAAAGACAACAATTCTCAATTTCAGAAGGTAGAAGAAAACACAAATGATGATATTGTGTTTTCTTCTATCTCCTGAAATTGAGAATTGTTGTCTTTTTGTTTCCTTAGAATGAAACGTTTATATGAACAGAACTGCCCGTGTTTCTACAGTAGCCCAGAAAGGACAAAACCAAACACTAAGGCCATCGGCTTCGGACGCTTTTCCTACAACCTCCTTTCCTCCAGATGGACAAGAGTCATAGTTACATATATATATATATATATATATATATATATATATATATATATATATATATATATATATATATATATATATATATATATATATATATATATATATAGTTGAGATGTGTTCTTCATAGTTGAATCCAACTTCCTCATTAAAGTCTGTCGCACGGGAAGTTAAAAGAAAACGTCTTAATGAATGCGCCTCACGAGGTAGATGACGAACTAATGAAGGCATTATCGCACCTTTAACAAGTTTGAGCTTTCAAGCTCGTTACATGAAACTCTGGGTAAAGTTTCCACTGCGAACACAATACCATAAATACACCTCCTCTAATTACCCACTCAAGGAAACGCAGGCGTTTTCAGAGGCGACGTCTCCGTCTTCTGTTCGTCACCTCGTCCAGGAATAGAAAGCTGCATCAAGACGTTTAATTTGCCAACAACCACACATGGCGATCCCCAGTCACCTTGGATCCTCATGCTACCCGAGCTAATTTTATCTCCAAGTTCCTTCAGAAAAAAGGTCTGATGAAATTGCATGAAACGAACGCGTCTTCAAAAATTCAAATAACATGCTCCGTGCATGGGAAACGAGTCTGAAGCCCAAAGAGCGTAAAGCTGGAGGTCTGCTCTTCTCTTTCAACTCCAGTGACTCAAGTTCAGTTTTATGTTCATGCAAAGATGTTTTCTCTTCTTTTTTTTCTCAATCATGAGCAAAAAAAGTACATTAAAGAACTGTATTACTTAATACATGCTATATAACCACAAGGGGGGTTATTTATTTTATGTTCCAGGCAGCCATTAGTGTATAATGGGGTTTAAATGGAGATTAATGGGAAAACTGGCACTGAACAAACGACTAATTGTGTGTGTGGGAAGGATGCTATACGAGGGTTGAATTGTGAACTCATTTGAAGTCACTCTGGACAAAAGCAGCAGCTTTTTAAATGAAAGACCGTGTGACGTAACGCGGACATGGTAAAAACAAACTATGGGGGGCAATTTAACCAAGAAAAGATTTACTCAAGAAGCAAAATTCAACATTTTGTTGATTGCATTTTTCACATTGTGTTGGATTGAATGGAAAATATGTTCAAATTCTTTAAAACATGGTTTGCAAATAGCTCTGATTTAAAGTGTGCGAAGCTAAAATCTGCAAAATCACTGCAGCAAAAACTACAACCCAAGCCGAGTCAAGGGCGTAGCGATGCAGAGCAGAAGCGCTTTGACGAGGATCTCGTCCGCAGAGAACGAGGGCCGTGAATGTTCTGCTTCCTGTTCCCGTTTATTAACAGAACGTCTCCCCGGGGCCTTTAACATATTATGATGCTGCGACTATGAGAACCATCCTCTCTGCAGAGGACGATGATTTTAGTGAATTAAATAGACAGAAGTCACAAGGTATATCTTTGGTGATAGAGAAACATAATGGGAATAAAACGGGTCATTTATGACCTTGAATCATCACCACAAGGTCATTTAAGTAGCTGTTTTCTTCTTATTCTGAGAACTTTTAGGAGAATCAGCTTCGTTGGCCAAGTTTGTGCTGGAATTGAACCCTTCGTTAAGTCCCGCCTCTCGAACGCAGACCGGCCAATCACAGCGTCGCAGTTCGACATATTGAATATATCCGACAAACGCGTATTGTAGATCCTTCCGTCCGCTTCTCGCTAAAATCATTTGGGTTTTTGTTTTTGTTTTCCTCAAAAATTTGATGGAATCTCTCGAGGGAGTGCAGTTAGGGGGCGGGGCTTAGAGAAGGGTAAATTAAGGGTTGCTTAGTTCCGTTAGCTTAAAAAAACGGGAAAATTAACTGAGCTTCAAAGACAATTCTTCACCTTGAAAAGCAGTCAAAAAAAACTGCCGCACCACCTTTCTCCAGTCATATATACTTAAATACAATATAAATATAATATAATATTAACGTCCTTAATACAATAATATTATACAAAGTCTGAAATGATAATATAAACTAATATTTTTTTTCCTTATCAGATTATTTTCTCTCTTTTTTGAGTGTACTGGCCCTTTAAACAGAATCAGTTCCGACTGCCTGGTTCATCAATAACAATAAAATAATAAAATAACTGAAACGTTTGCCGCTCTGCTGCCTGACAGGTGAGCGTTTAGCTGCAGAGGAGAGCAAACCGACCTCACGCTGCTTCTTGACATCGCCGTCTTCTCTCCTCCGGAATACATCCTGAATAAATCCTCCTCACTCCATCAATCAAACAGTTCTCTCGTTCTTTCTTTCTGTAACTTCGTTCCTCGAACGGTGCCAAAGATATTTGGCCGCGTCGGCCGCGTCGCTCCCCGCGTTACTATTCCTGCTGTCGGCTCGGCTCGACTCGCTGGGGGGTCCGAAGTCTTCATTTATAATACAAACAACATGTAAAAACCATTCAGCATCCTCCTCTCTCCATCCCCACGTCTCTAGATGCGTTAATATATATATTCATATCTGTGTGGTCTTCATACGTGACATTAATTCATGATCGCCCGCCAGCTGTCGGGGATTTTTGCGTTTGAGTTGTGTTGCTGTACATTGACTCCAGCGAGTTAAATAAGGCGGATTTCTCGACACCCTACTTGGCACGAAAAGTGAAGAAAAAAAAAGGTGAAAATTCCCGATGAGCGTGTGATTTGTTTTCTCCCTCGGCAGTAATATCGTCTTTAATTTGTTTTGGAGGCTTCCAGCGCCGGATGTGTCGCCATTTATTCCAGAAACAGAAAAACAAAACATCTCCGGCCGTAGAAGAAGGGACTAGTTAACTGTGCTCGGGTTTATTCTCTTCATCAGAGGTTTGTGTTTAGTGTTGAGTGCTTTCAATTAAAACCACAGGTGCTGCTGACGCTCCTGTGAAAGCAATAATGTCCTGGAGCCGCAGGGCTGCGGAGCAATATTCTCACCAGGCGCTATCGGCTATTTGACATGAGGCCTAACAACACCCATGACAATACTACACGATAACCTACTCCTCTGAGCCGCTAATGCTTTAAACCTGTGTGCGTGTGTGTGTGTGTGTGTGAGATAGTGATAGAGTGTGTGTGTCTAAGTCGTCAACAACATGGCTCCTCACTCCATAAATTAGCGCTGATGAGGACACTCGGTGCATGTGTGTGTGCATTTGTGCATGTGTGTGAGTGGCTGTACACGCACGAGTGTGTGTGTGTGTGTGTGTGTTCAACAGTAGCGGCTGGTCCGTCTGGGCTTGAGCGGATACGCATGTGTGCGTGTGCAAGCATGTTTCTCCGTGTGTACAGTGATGGCATGAGTGTGTGTGTGTGTGTGTGTGTGTGTGTGTGTGTGTGTGTGTGTGTGTGTGTGTGTGTGTGTGTGTGTGTGTATTCAGTAGTTGTGAGTACATGGTGTGCTTCATTGATGTGTGAAACATCAGCTATGACTGTGGAGCCATCTGCTCCAAAGGGACAGATAGAGTGCAAGTGTGTGTGTGTGTGTGTGTGTGTGTGTGTGTGTGTGTGTGTGTGTGTGTGTGTCTGTGTGTGTGTGTGTGTGTGTGTGTGTGTGTATCTGTGTGTGTATGTGTGTATGTAACACAAATTTCCTTCTCCATGCATGAATGTGTTGTCGTGACACGGCAGTGTGTACTTAGCTGAACCAACAAGTGCGTTGTTTATGTGTGTGTGTGTGTGTGTGTGTGTGTGTGTGTGTGTGTGTGTGTGTGTGTGTGTGTGTGTGTGTGTGATCATGTGGGACATCATAAAGTTCCAAAGCTTGAAAAAAAACGTAATACTCTCAAACCCTGTTTCTGTCGACACGTTAACATTTACGTCAGCCTCCTTTTTTTCATTATTTTTTTCATGAATCGTTTAGTTTTCTTTGATCTTATTTCAGTTCCACATTCATTCAACGCACACATTTCAGAAAGATGATGAATTAGTCAACAAGTCCTCCTTACGAAATGAGGAAATACATCATGTGTAACTGAAGACTATGTACAAGACAATCTATTGGCAGAATCTCTGAAGGAAATGACAGAAACAAATGCTGTTTTGTTTTTTTGGTGTAAGGAAGAAGACAAAAAAGAATTCAAGCAAAGCTCTAATGGATTGTGGTGCTATTTCCTCCATATTATATATAATATTTCCACTTATCCGCCTCCTCGGAAGCTGCAGCCGCCAATCATGCAGGCAAATTATAGAAATACGTCATTCCTTGAACCCGCTCCGTCTTTCCTGAAAGTGCTTTTAAAGTTTGTGGATCCTCATCGTATTGTTTTGAGCTACAGAGTCATTTTTAAATCTGGATTATTCTGGAAGCGTGCACAACTTTTTAAAACAGGCTTTTTTATTATTTGAACGTCGTTACCGAACGACACTGATAATCCATCAAGCTGTTCTCAAACTGTGATCAATGTGCAACTAATATATATATATATATATATATATATATATATACATTACTTATATAATAACTGTATGAAGATGGCCAAAAACCCACACATGACCAACGTCCATCACGTAACATCCGTGCTATAAACCTCTTCCTAAACCTGACCGAGTAGATTTGTTGCCTTAACCTAACTACGTTGTTTCCTGTGAAGACGGAATTTTATTTTGCAAAGACTTCATGCTCGTGCTGCTGGACTTTCAAAGGAAAACAACGAAAAAATGAGGAGCAGCTTACATCATGTGACTCTTTGTATCAGGATGCGTTGAATCCGTTGTTTGCTGTTTTGTTTTTAAAGTCTGTTATTTGTCATTTCTAAGCAAATGAGTGAAAAAAAAACTACAGCTGGAAAAAGTATTAAAATGCTTAAATTGTGTGAAATATACAGATATCACAGATACAGCAAAACAATACAATCATTCATGATCATATGTAGTCCTAAACCGCCTGGAGACGAGGGACAGATCCGTGAAAATACCAAAAATAACATTTTCCATCACATCTCCCTTAAATATTATTAATAAAATGTGCAGACAAATGAAGGGAAACGTTAACACCCACTGAATAAAAAGCACATTTGAGAGCACAGCATGCAGATTATGAACAACAGAGAATCTTAGTGGAGGTTTGTAAAGAAGTGATCTAATCCGGGTAAAGAGGAGTACCCTGTTCTTCCAAAAGGGATTTCACTTTCATCCCACATTCATGCGGCTTTTGCATAAAGAAATATGCCTAGAAGACGTAGAACGAGCTATGTGATCACGTATTGAGATGCAAGAAAAAAAGTTTGGTATTTTCCACTCAGGGACTCTACTTATTGGACTCACAGCTCAATAATTGGACTATTGCAGACAACAAGCATGTGCTTCTCTTACCAAGCAGCGACCCCATGACCTGAATACATTAATATACATACATCCTTGATGTTTATGTAGAGGAATAAAAGAAAAACATGGCTTCCACATGTTTTATGTAAGCTCAAAGACAAAAACAAACTTTTAAGTCATGCCAAATAAAAGTAAAATGTAATAGACCTCGATCTTTAAGTTTGCTCATGAAGTCTTAACGAGCTGCTCTGTGGTTCGGGACAAAAAACAAACATGTTTTGCAAAATCCACAAACCGTCTGCTCCGTTGAATCTTCATGGATCTGATTTCATCACCATGAAATCCTCAAGCTATGCGTCTGAAACCAGAGACTCTCGTGACATGCGATAGAGTCGTTGACCAGCCGGTCCGATCTAGTTGATTTCCACAGCACAGCATCACTACAGTTCCCTCACGGGGCTTCAGATCTGTCCGGAGACTCACGATTCAGATCAGCAAAAAAAAAACTGCCCAAAAATACCTAACAGGGGAAAGAAATGGAAGAAACATCTGGATGTGTGATGGATGTCGTGTACAGAATAGATAACAGGACAATTTGACAGCTTACCATCAGGATGACAGCAGCATATTTATATATATGTTATACAAATTCACAGGCAGACAAGGTCAGGAACATGCTTGCCTAACTTGGATCTTAAAATATTGTGTATGGAATTTTTTGGGGTTCAAAATGAGACCAAACTTTTCGATGGATGTCGTTTTTTTTGTGCCTGAAATGCCTTTTTGATACTGAAGCAGTACCTTCTGGCCGGGTTAAGAGGAGCGAGGAGTTAGCAGTCAATCAATAGTTTTTTCCCCAAAATGTGACACTCGATAACTACAAGAAATACTTGAGCACAGCCCTCGTGGACAGACGGACAGACACACGCACAAGCGCATGATCTCCCCACAGGGGGAACCAATAAATAAAACCGGAAAAAAGGTAGAAAGCAGTGATGAAAGAAGCTCAAAATACCCAGTGATCAAATGAAATAGTCAATAATAATAAAAACAAAACCATTGTACGCCTAAGATGAATAATACTCATTTGTATTCCGTGAAGATGGAGCCGTACTGTTGGCTGAGGAGTGAGGATAAGTTAAATGTTAATCCATTTAGAGGACCTTTATGAATAAATGCTTCTCAGGAAAATCAATACAAACATTTATGTGAAAAGTCGTTGAGACACAGCAATAGTAGGTACACTGTTGTTCAGCCGCAATATATATTGACCGATGTCTGCTGCCTGGAAGAGGAAACTTTCCCTGAAAGGGTTAATATCACACAGGTGAGGGATGCCTCACGTACGGATGAAGGGAGAGAGCTTTTATACCCAAATACGCTTTGTTCTGACTCTCTCACGAGCCGTGAACTAGGAAATGTTCTCTTGTACTCATGAAATCCCCCCTGGGTCACATTTACCATCATGTCACGCTCCGGCAGAGCAGCTCCAGCTTTAAAAAAATATAATATATATATATATTTATTGGATGCTGACAACCTCACAGGTTCATGAGCTCTCCGTGCTTCTCTGTCTTCACCAATGAAATAAATAACTCCTTGTCGTGGCCCTTTAAGAAGAGCAACACCCTGAGAGATGAATCTCTCATGCGAGGATGTTCTTAATGAGTTGTGGAGTGCTGAATGTTAAAGTATATATTTATGTAGCGCGGTCGCTACTCGATTACCATGGAAACTGAGGTAGCATGTTGGAGGTGAGTGGGCGTCAACGCGACTTGGATGAACCCTGTGAATGTGGTGGGAGGGACGGAGAGAGAGAGAGAGAGAGAGAGACAGACAGAAAGTGACAGAAACAGATGGAGAAAAGTAAGAAAGAAACGCTGAGAAGAATTTTTTTTTTCTTTTCATCTGCAATCATCTTCTCATGTTTTTTTACACGTTTTAAAGGAAACACGCTTATTTCCAGGTTCATACTTGTTTTTTTGGGGACGTACTGCAACACTGTTTCATGCTTTAATTCAAGATTCAAGATATTACTTCCACACAGAACTACAATCAACTTAAGTTACAAATTAGAATTAAAGCTGCGAGCAGCTGTGACTGGGCCCTCGTTTCAAGCACGTCGGGCACGCCGGCGGGTCGCCGACTCTCCCGGCCTCGAACATCCGCCTGGCAGGCGAACGTTCTCGGACGGACGAGCCGGCGACCCTTCGGCTTACCCCGACGTGCTTGAAGCGAGGGCCCAGAGCAGCTTTAATTTAGAGGAAGATATATATATATATATATATATATATATATATATATATATATATATATACATATATATATATATACATATACATATATACATATATATCAGGGGTGTCAAAGCGTTTTTCACCGAGGGCCAAGAATATATAAAAAATAAATATAAAATGCTATAGTATAAGGCAATATATAAAATAAGGCACACCAAATATGAGAGAGTATAGGTATTTCATGCAAATACATTTCCTCATGGACATACGTGCATTCACACAGCGCTCCGTTTTTAGCGGCCATCTCTTTCAGAGTGGACTGGGCTTAAGGGCGGGGCTTACTGTGATTGACAGGTCGCCGCCACGAACGTCGCCACGTCATTCCAGATATGGTATAATCCGTTTAGCGGTTGCAAAAAAGCCCACATGTGACGGCCGTAAATCCAAGATGGCGACCGCGTCATCTGAATATGTGTGTTTTGATACTTTCTACAGCATGAAGACATCAAGGAAATCTCACTTTCTACATTATGAGTCATTCAACAAGTCCTCCAAATGATGTTCCTCTCAGCAGGTTTTATATGTAGGTTTTCAAAAGCCTTTTTTATGATGTCACAAAGATTTGATAACACAAGATCGTCGTTAGGTTGGGGAACCTTCGTTGTGATCGTCACAAATAAAGAAACTGTTTTGGAACATTTCCAGTCCAGTCGCCCTACTTTTGGAGATGTGAGTGTTTCTGACCCAAACACGCGTTTCTAAATATGCTTCGGTCTCGTTTCACGCCGGCAGAAACGCACAATGACACGTTGTTGACGTTGTTAAACGACTGGTGCGGGTTAAGAAGAAGAGATTATCCTTTATTAACCTCCTTGGGGAAATTGGTCTCTGCATTTTACCCATCCGTAGTGCCGTAAAAGTTGGGTTACAAGTCGCTACTACCTTCGGTCAGTGTCCCCGCTAGCTCCCCGCTGTAGCCAGCTAGCGCTTCTGCTAGCACTCCGCTAGCTCCCTGACGACCACAGAAGGTAGCGGGACCAGCCCCGGCTCGACACCCGACTCGGGCAGAGGAGATGCGGCCAGCGGCAGCAGCAGCCGGGAGCTAGCAGCAGCGCTAGCTAGCAGCAGCGCTAGCTAGCAGCAGCTAGCGCTTTTACCCGTGTGAATCACGTGTGAAAAGTCTCCAGACGGAAACGTTCCAGAGTGAAGAGGAGCATGTGTGAAAGGTCGGCCCGTAGTTTACAGGGAAACATGTGAAAGAGGCAAAGTGGTTACGGTTTGGGAACAATCACAGTCGGAAAAATAAATAATTCAATGTTTTTTAAAAGAGGAAACGAGCAGCAATCTCCTGGGTTTTTAAGACGCATCCATCCAAACGTTTTCCCGTTGTGCTTCATCTCCTCATTTGTCTGCTTTTTTCTCTTCTTTCCTGTCGCCGCCACTCTCCTCCTTTTCATTTGTCTCCTTTCGCTTACTTTCTTTTTATTCTCTCTCCGTGTCTCATCCTCCTTTCATTTCTCTCCTCTTCCTTCACCTGTCAGCGTATCCCATTGCTCTGCTCCTCTTCCTCTCCTCTTCCTCTCCTCCAGTTTCTCTTCCTCTCTTGGTCCTCGCTTTCTGCTCATCTTTCCATCCCTCCACCACTTCTGTCCTCCTCCCTTTTCCCGAACGTATTCTCCCACTTCTCATTTCCTCCTCCTCTTCTTCCTTTCATCCTTCTTCCCCTCTTTTTTATTTCTCTCCATACTACTTGTTCCGTCCTTTGCCTCCTCTCCTCCTTCCTTCACCTTTTTGTATTTCATCTTTATCTCTCCTCTCCTCCTTTGACCGAGACCCTGTCAACCTTGTTTTCCACTCGTTTCTTCCTCCTTCCATCTCTCCTCCCCTCTCCTTTCATCAATATCTGTTGCTCCTCTTATCTGCTCTCCTCCCCTTCTCTTTTGTCGTTACCTTTGTCTCCTCTCCTTGTTTTAAAAAGCGTTTTTGCAACCTTGCTTTCGTGTCCTTTATTCTTCCTCTCCTTTCTCTCGTGCTCTTCTTCTTTATTCATCCTTTGTTCTTCTTTCCCCTTTCTTCTTATGTCAACATCTCTCCTATCTCTCCTTTCCTTCCCTCCTCATCATTAGTAATGTTGGTTTTCCTCCTTCCATCACTCCTTCCATCTCCTCTCCTCCCTTTGTTGCTCCTCTCCTCTCGTCTTTTCTCCTTTCCTTGTTTTAAAAAGACCTTCCCTCCTCTCCTCCCTTTGTTGCTCCTCTCAACACAGTCATTTCTCTCCTGTTCGTTCTCCTCATCTCTCTTTATTTATATCTCTCTCCATCTTTTTTTTTTCAACAATCTTCTCCTCCTCTCCTCTTCCTCCTGTTTCCTCTGCTTTCCTCGCCTCCTCTCTTCATTCTCAGTTTAGTGAGCAGTAAAAACAACGATAAAATAATAATAAAAACAACAACTGTCCCGTGATTATAAAACCATCTCCATCTGGATCTCTCACACCCTCACCCTCACCCCCACACACACACACACACACACACACACACACACACACACACACACACACACACACACACACACACACACACACACACTGAGCTGAATAGGAAGTCAAACAGAAGGCCAATAAGACACGCTTGACTGGAGGCGACTCTGCTGTGTGTGTGTGTGTGTGTGTGTGTGTGTGTGTGTGTGTGTGTGTGTGTGTGTGTGTGTGTGTGTGTGAAAGAGATAGATAGAGAGATAAAGAGGGGCTGTGTTCGTGAACAGGGAGAGGATTCACTCCTGTCAGTGTGAACCGGGTGTCCTCACAGTCACAGGAAAATGAGATAAATCCTTACACATTTATTGTCGCCTGCTCCAGGAAACTAAAGACAGCCGGAGGTCAGCGATGAGCGTCACTGACGACTCATTTCCACGACGTTTAAACTGAAATGTATTATTAAACTAGTCGACAAAAGTAAGAAAAATGTCAAAATATTGGACACAAAATCGACCAAAAGTGAATCCATTAAAATTGACCAAATGGTACTTTAAATGCTGCTGAAATCAATAAGTCCCTATCGTGTCAGGAGAGAGTAGCGTGAATGTCAATATGTCATTTAAATGTGTCCAATAACAAGACGTTTAACCCCGAAGAAGAGAACCGAGCCGCGAGGGAAATTTTAAATTGCGGTCAAACGGTGGAATTACAACCTCCGGGTTCGTCACTTGATGTCAACGGGGCCAAAATGCGCTAATAGCCGAAAGCTAGTTATCTTCCTTCCTCCCTTCATGGGAATGAGCCTGAGAAGTCTATTATTTGGGGGGGGAGTAGTCGAGTAATCATGCACATCCCTTGTCTCGTCGTCGTCAAATAAAATGAGTAGAAAGAGTTAGTGGAGCTGCATGAACGAACGAATAAAATGATATTTAACTGACAGACTTTTCATCAGCTCGTTTCTGGCCGTCACCTTCTTGAACATCCACAGAAAGTGTTTTGCATATAGGTTTATCTACTTTATGAATTAATTAATACAAACATCTGTGTGTGTGTGTGTGTGTGTGTGTGTGTGTGTGTGTGTGTGTGTGTGTGTGTGTGTGTGTGTGTGTGTGTGTGTGTGTGTGTGTGTGTGTGAGTGCGCATGATGAAGTTTATGGAGCAGTGGTGCAAAATCTGATAGGCAAAAGGGACACATCTGGTCATAACAGCCCGAGGGACACACACACACACACACACACACACACACACACACACACACACACACTTTTGAATCCATACTTGTACAGACTCCAACTGTCCCGCTGTGGCAATAAACCAGAATGCAATAGTTCAGCTTCGCCCCCCGTACGTCTAAAGCCGACAAGACGAAATTTACTTTGTTAGGTTTTCATACGGCATGAATAACACAACGTGCTCTGGTTTGGGGCGGCTGTGGTTCAGTGGTAGAACAGGTCGTCCTTCAATCAAAAGATTGGCGGTTCAATCCCCGGCTTCGTTGGTCTAGGTCGACGTGTCCAAGACACTTAACCTTTAAAGCCCCAAGGCATTTTTTAGGATTTAGCTCGAAATAGCATACCCAAACTAAAAAGAGTGTATCTCTGCAACCACAAGGGCTATTTGAATAATTCTGGTGTTATAATAAAGGCAACCCTTGTGAGCTTTTGGTCAGATGTGTAAATATTAGTATATATGTTGCTGGCTATGAGTAAATAAAGATTGAAACACAGAACAAATAGAAGTTCCAGGTCCGCCTGTAGAAAAAAGCACTTTCAGGATGATTATCTCCTTGAAATGATGCTTCACTAAGAAGAAGAAGAAGAAGCCCTGAGGCTCTCCCAAATCATAGCACAATATGTGAACAGTCTCTCTGCACTGTTTTCACTTGAAAAAGTGAAGCAGAACAAAGTCAGATTGGGTAAAGTACAGGGAGAATTCAGGCGAGGTTTCCAAAATTTGCATTTCGGCACATTTGCGCATATTTTCACGCATCTGTGACATTTGAATTTTTTCATGTAGCAAACCTTATATTTCACTTTCATATGACTTATGGTGTTCAATAAACTTGTATCAGTGTGGATTTACTGGGGGAAATGCATTTTTTCAACAAAAAAAAAATAAAGTTTCAAAATGTGCTGACTCAGCGATTTATGTTGCTGTGTTCTTTGGTTCGTATCTCGGTGATGCTTTGCAGCAGAGGGATTTGGTGAATAGATTTGGAATCTGTGTAAAATTGTCTTGCTTTTTGCCATTTGTCTTTTTCTGATAGCACCAAGCTACGGGCTGCTAGTTCCGGAAACATGCAGAGTGGGCTGACTCGTGACAAAATTATAACTATTTTATTTTAATAATTATTTTAGTTGGTGTTTTAGTTGTGTTGAAATGGCTGACTAATTATTGTAGCCCAGGTTCTCTTGTTTAATTTGATGTGGAGCATCAATATATTTGTTCATTATTATTGTAATGTTTTACACAGTTTAATTAAACATTTAAAAAAGGACCTATATAGGTCCATACGGGGCTTAAATAAACCCCGATTTGCCCCCTGTGGTGTGTGAATGTTAGCTAGTCCTGATGGAAGCTCCTCCCATCAGGGTGTGAATGGGTGAAGTAGTGTTAACGCGCGTTGAGTGGTGGGATGAAAAGTCAAGTCAAGTCCAGCCCATTTACCATTTATTTTCACATAAGAAAAGTGAACAATGTCAATTACTAGATAAGTTGTTTTGTATAAAATGTCAGAAAAAGGTGAAAAAGCCTCAAGATGACGCCCTCCGATGTCCACAACTCAAATGAATTCAGTTTACTGCCCCAGATGAGTAAATAAATCAGAAAAATATGCACATGAAAGAAGATGAAATCAGGAAGATTTTGTGTTTTATTTTCTTATAATATCCCAAATCAAAACAGCAAAAAAAAATAATAAACCTCTGTTTGATAATTTTTTGCAGCCCAATAATAAAGATGAGTTAAATCATCCTAATCTGCTTAAAACAAACAGAAATGGATGAGCATCATTGGTCTGTGAGCTTCTTCTTGTTATCTCCGGCCGTCTGTTGTCGGCTAACGTTCCTGTACGGGTCGCGTGAGCACAGATGCCACGTAGATGACACGTAGATGCCACGTAGATGCCACGTAGATGACACGTAGATGCCACGCAGATGCCATGTAGATGACACGTAGATGACACGTAGTTGCCACGTACATGCCACGTAGATGCCATGTAGATGCCACGCAGATGCCACGTAGATGACACGTAGATGACACGTAGATGACACGTAGATGACACGTAGATGCCACGTAGATGCCCTTGCTCCGGGGCACGTCGGCAGTGTCGGGCCGCTTGTTGATACCCGAGATAAAAAGAAAAGGGGTAATTCTTCCTCCTCCCGGCCGGTGGCCTTTTCCAAGAGGAAAAGAAAGACGGTCCGGTGTTTTGGCACTCGGGCTCCGCTCTAATGACACGGCAGACGAACAGATAGCATTGATCAGAGTGACCCCTCTTTCCAAATCAATAGAGATGATCCCATCTAGATAACGTTACACACAATCAATATCGCTCTGTTTGTGTGTGTGTGTGTGTGTGTGTCTGCACTCGTTTCTGATGACCTGACCTGTGTCGCTACCTGTGTGTGTGTGTGTGTGTGTGTGTGTGTGTGTGTGCATGACTTAATATGGTTGTGAGAGTGTGTTTGCCTGTGTGTATGCGTGCATGCGTAAGTGTGTGTGTTGAAGTGGGGCAGCTGAAGGTCAGCCAAGGTGAGGCGTAATGGGACTCTGAGCAGATCCAATCTGGGACCACTTGTGGCAAAATGAATTGGCCTCACACACAGGAAGTCTATCCCTGAGAGAGTGTGTGTGTGTGTGTGTGTGAGTATGTGTGTGTGTGTGTGTGAATGCGCGCCGAGCTGTCTACGTGTTTCTCAGAGTGTGTTTGTATGTGTAAAGGCCATGCTTGCTGTGGAAAACTAATCTAATTTTGACAGGTTCGCACAGACAAAAGGCCACATTCATAAAAGAAAAAAAGAAAATCACGACGCACCACATCGGCGTTGTCGCTGAACTCATCCAATATTTCACACACCAGCCGCCACTTTGAGACCGGAGTGTAAAACGCCACTGCGTTGCGTTGGGTCTCCATTTCCTGCCGTCTGGTTCGACGCCCTCGCGGTCGACTCGGCGGATCAGATGCCGTCTACGAAACCTCAAAACTCACTCAAGCCGCCTTCCACCACAGAACCGTTGACCCGGCTTTGTCACCGATATTCCCAGCTTCCCCTAAAAAAAACCAAATGAACACGGTTTGCGGGTCGTCGGCGTCTAGACATCAAGGTTACAGCGGAGCTAAATCTGGGTTAAAAAGTGAGAGGATTCAGCAGGTGACTCTTTTGTCTTTTGACCTGCAAATGTCAGTGAGGTCGTCTCTTTAATCACCGGCTGCCTTCTCTGCAGAAGAGCGTGCAAACAAGTGAATAATAAGAATTGAGGCATTTGCATGCGACCAGGAGTCCTTCGAGGTCAGTTTGACTTCTCGGTCCACGCTCCTCGGTTCTGTCACAGCAGCAAACAAACACATTCGTGCCTAGTGAATGAATTTAGAGTTTTCCTGGATGTATTTCGACTCTCTGGTGGCTCCAGTTTTTGGACAGAGCTTCCAGGTGGCATTATTATATTCAAACTGACCCGGCGATCCAGAGAAAATCTCTCTTTTGAGTATTAAATAGTGACCACGGTTTAAAACCACAGTTTTCTGACATTCCTCACTTGTTTTTCATGTATTTTTGTGACATTCTTTGCAAATTTTCTGACATTCTTCACACTTTTTGTGTGACATTTTTCTCACATTTGTGTGACATTTTTCACAATTCTTTTTTTCTGACATTTCTTCCGGGGACATTTTTTCGGACAATTATCTCTTTCATGAAGGACTAACAGCTGTCGTCGGTCCGGATCCGCAGCTGTTACAATACGAGCCCCCTGCTACTACCCTTTGTGTTTATGTTCGGTATCAGCATCGCCAGGCTCCAGTAATAATGCATTTTCAGGGGAAAATCATCGTACACATAAATCCAGACTGAGTTTATTATTCTGTGCCAAATATATGATAATGCATTCATGGGTTCGCAGTTGATAGAAATAGGCTCCAACAACCCTTGCAGCATCTATCACACGATCTCCAACGCACACTACACATCACAGTGTGTGAGCCGGTCGGCCTCCAGCCGCCTCGGATCCTAAACTACACCAAACGTTTGATAAAATGGCTGATTTGAATTATTTCTACGGCAGATCCAGGGTCAGTTTTCCATTTGTTGTCCACTTGTTGTTGCAGTGCAATACATATTCAGGCTGAATAATCCATATTTGCTCTTTACCATTTTGACTTTTAACGAGATGATCTCAGATTTGTTGATTAGAATCAGAATAAATTTATTGCCAAGTAAGTTTACACATACAAGGAATTTGTCCTGGCAGGAGGTCCAAAACATTTAACAAAAAACATTTACCAAAAAACATAAAAAGGGAGCATGGATATTTACAATTGGGTGTATTGAATATTTACAGTTGGATCTACAGAGAGTACACATTAAAGTTAAAATAAAAATACAATTGTAAGAGAGCTAAATTACGCTACAAATACAAAAAATATGACCTATTAATAATTGTAGTTTTCCCCTATATCTGTGTCTACTCCTTATTGTTCAAAATGTATATTAGAAAAAAGCAACAACTGAACAATATTGAATACATAAATGAAACTCAGAGAAATGTAATATTCAGCAGGAGAGGTTTAAGAAGTATCATTGGATGTTTTGTTGCTATTCTTTTTGCAATAACTCTTGGTTGCCTTTTCAAATCCCAACTGCTCTGAATCCAAGCGGACGACAGCAGCCGTCCTCCACGAGGGAGCGAGAATATTATGGACTGGATTAAATCCAAAGTGGCAGAAATGAGAAAACGGAAACCCGCAGCGCCGCGAGTCACAGCGGGTCGTGACCAGCAGCAGCGACTTCTGCCACTTTGGGTTTAATCTAATAAACAAACTATCAAATCGTACTCGGATCAACGCTCTGTGGATTCGTTTAGTCTTCATAACGACAGGATGCGTTCACCGTGAAGTCTGTGCGACCCGCCCAGATGGGATCTCGCTCCCGTCCCGTCAGCAGGACCGCATGCCGAGGTGGACCGGCTCGCATTGGGTTCAGATCTCAGTGAGGCGTCATGTGGTCACAATCTGGATTATCTATCCAACATAGGTCTCCATCGCCTCCCACATGGGCCAGCGAGAGCAAAGGGCTGTCTGAGGCCTGTTGAGTTACTGCTGATTAAAACTGATTTGTGATTGTGCTCCTTCAAAATAAAAGCTTTTCAGTAAAACGGGGGCTTTTAATTGTGAAGAATTCGCAGGATTTGAAATGTGTTCATGAGCGAATTAGCTGAGCTTTGTTAGCGGCTATTCTCCAATGAAACACGTCTACTAATACTGCCGGGAAGAAGAGAAAGCAGAGAAAAAAATCCACCGTTTTACAGTCGCTCCTTTGACTACGAAATACATCAGAACCCTACCTGATCAGGCGGGTTGCATTGAAGCATCAGTTGTGGACACAAGAGACAAAGTTGTGTAACCGTAAAAGTCGGGTTATACGCCACTACTACCTCCGGTCAGTGTCCCGCTGTAGCAAGCTAGGAGCAGTGCTAGCCGACCCAAGTTGGGTGTAGAGCCGGGGCTGGTCCCTACCTTTGGTGGTTGTCGGGGAGCTAGCGGAAGTTAGCGGAAGTTAGCGGACGTTAGCGCGGAACTAGCATGAGCGCCAGCTGGCTACAGCGGGGTGCAAATGGGGACAATGACCGAAGGTAGTAGCGGCGTATAACCCGACTTTTACGGTATATGGAGAGTTTTCAGTGTGAATCAAATGCACTTTAAGTTTCAAAATATTACATTAATTTTAAAGTTTATCGGAATTCAAATTCAGTTGTTTAATGCAATTGTTAAAGTTCAAAATCTAAAACAATTCAAATTCAGATTTCTGGTGACTCATTTTCTGCCGGTGGGCGAGCTGCAAACTTTCTATGACCAAAAGGTACCTTGTGGTCATCTCCACCGATCACGTGTCACGGTGACACATCGTCGATACTTCCTCAGCCCTCTTCTTCCTCACCCCTCTTCTTCCTCAGCCCTCTTCTTCCTCAGCCCTCTTCTTCCTCAGCCCTCGTCTTCACTGGAACGTCACCCGTCACGGCTATTTCCGGCTTCCCTTGTTTTTTACCTCATTCCTCACAACACGGCCCCATGCGGCGCTGAATGTAAATAAACCGAGAAGCCACAGCCAGTACACACACGCACACACACACACACACACACACACACGCACACACACACGCACACAGATTTGTATGCGGCGTCGGGTTCGACCGTGTTTCTATTTCTGGCCCGGTCTCGACTCCTTTGTAAGTCTACTGCGCCCCGTCGCCTTTGGAGCGTTTCTTGGTTGTAAAATAAAAGGCTGCGGATACATGTACTTCTCCACAAAGATTTGTTAGCTCCCTCTATTACAAGATGTGCGTCTGTGTGTGTGTGTGTGTGTGTGTGTGTGTGTGTGTGTGTGTGTGTGTGTGTGTGTGTGTGTGTGTGTGTGTGTGTGGAGAGAAGGAGACAGAGATAACATTGTTCTCCCAGAAATCTATCAGCGCCAACAGGATTGCTTCCCCCCCTCTCTTCGCCTCGCTTTCCTGTGTTTCATTCCTGTTTCCATCTCCTCGTCTCTCTCTCTCTCGCTCTCTCTCTATCCACTTCCCCCTTCCTCTCCCCCTTTTTCTCTCGCCACCTCCTACTCCTCTCTTTCCATTACTCTCTTTTCTCCAGCTCTCCCCCAAACAGAGCACCAGTTGCACTTTATAACATCTAGTTTAGCAGCTGCACACCAGACAATGGCTAGCTGGATCTATATTGCGTGCGTGTAATTGTGTGTGTGTGTGTGTGTGTGTGTGTGTGTGTGTGTGTGTGTGTGTGTGTGTGTGTGTGTGTGTGTGCATCGGCATGTGTCGCAAAAGCTATCTTCTCTAAATGATACTCTGCCTCCTCTACCCCTGACAGAGAGAGAGATAGATATGAAGACGGCGGAGAAATGGGAGAAGAGAGGGAGACGAAGTGGCGGGAGACGGATGGGAAGAAGGAGTGAGACAGAAAGAGAGAGAGAGAGACAGAAGGAGGGAAAGTGAAGATACAGGAGAAATGAGTGATAGAGGGCGAGAGAATAAAAGGAGATGTATAGGGATTAGGTGAGAGGGGGAGAAAATTAGTTATGGCCGGTGCAGTCGGGAGACAAGAGGGATCGAGGTCGGCCGCAGCAAGGTTGTACTTTGCATTTGTCAGTTCAACTCGGTTGTACTGTATGAGTTCCTCGTGCTGGGGGCAGCTTCATGTAGAGTGGAACATATTATAGAACAAGTACGCAGCCCGAGGGCTTTGATGTATGAGCAAATAAACTCAATGTGTTGGTGATGAAACACCTGCAGCGCAAAGCTCCCATGTTTAAAAGGATGTGTAATACCATGAAATGATTAAATTCAACAATGTGTTAGTCCGTCTATCATCGCTGTCCGACTTCTCAGAAATGCATTTTGGTTTCTTGTAACCTCGCTTGGATGTTTGACCTTCACTGTGCACACTACATGTGTGTGTGTGCAGAGTGAAATGAAAGAAACAAAAGGCTAAAGGGTCTAAAATCTCCGGCATGATTTAGTTTGGAAGTCGTAGACTGAGCATAAGAACAGTGGACGTTGTCCCTGTGATGTCACACGTTGGTTTGTGGACAAGTTTATTTTTTTTAATCCATGAAGACCCGCCCTACTCTGCCTCTGATTGGATAATACTTGCCGTCTTCTTAAGTTTATTACTTATGTGCATGTTTTCCCTTCTATAAAGGTCTCATATTTAATGAGATTATGGGATATTATGGATGTAAATATTATGGATGTTGAAGATTTTAATTCTTATGGGGTGCCTTAATGTTAAATGTAATGTGTATATGGCACACAGATAAACAAGAAAAATGTGGACTCGACAAACAAAACATTTTTCACCAAATTACAATTATTTTTGTTGGTCTTTGACAGTCAGGAACGAGCATAGACACATTCATTCTAATACATACATAATACACTAATACATACATAATACACAAATAGATGCATAATGCACAAGACAACACATTGACCCAGAGCTCTGGAGATAGACGACCCCGCAATTCCCGCGAGAATGCCGATTGTTGTGTATTCTTGCACCAAAGCAAACATGCAGGTAAACCAGCAGCGAGTGTTTATATGCAATGCAACGTGCGCTCAAAAGACCAGAAAAGCATTAAAAAAACAAACGCAGGGTTTGGGTGAGAGCCTAGAGGGAGAGGCGTGGGCAACATGGGAATTGGGAATTGGGTGAATCACGATTCTTCTTGTTTATTTGCCGGTATGTCTCCCCTCTGGAGACACAGGTGTGACGTCATCGGTCACAGATCTCGATGAGGTGTGATATGGAAACGTCAACCCTTCAGTGCACAAAAACTGATACTTGAGATTTGGATATTCATGTATTCATTTTTTTTGTTATGAGGGAGACGGAGTCATGGTAATTTGGTCATTTTAATTGGGAAGTTAATGTGTAAAAAACAAACAAACAAGGAATAGGAGGCACAATTAACAATTCCAAGCAGAGTGTTTTAAATACATATCTGGGGGGAATTTTCAAAGCAGTATAGTTCTACATGTTGGGAAATAAACTGGTTCTTCCTAAGACGTAGATGAGAAGATCGATGTACCGCACTCATGTCTGCAGCTGGGCCCGGGAGTTGATAATCAAGCTTAACATAAAGCCTGCAAGCTGTCTGGTTTTGGTCTTTCATGGGATTTGTTGCTGATAAGAAAAGTAGGAAATATCATCCACTTTATAATTACTGCATTTAACACGGTTGTAAAAGTGAAAGTGTTTCCAGATGTCCAGGAAATATAGAACTGTGTAAAAAGTGCATATGTATGCATTTGTGTTTACAGGGTGTGTGTGTCTGTGTTTGTGTATATATATATATATATATATATATATATATATATATATATATATATATATATATATATATATATATATATATATGTATATATATATATATATATATATATATATACATATATATATATATATATATATATGTATATATATATATATATATATATATATATATATATATATATATATATGTATATATATATATATATATATATATATATATATATATATATATATATATATATATATATATATATATATATATATATATAGGGCATATAGGGCTAATGCATCTGAAAGGCCGAACAGCTAACAGGGTTTATACAGCTGACAGAGCTAACAGCTAGCATGGTGTATACAACTAACAGCGCTAACAGCTAAAAGGATTTATACAGCTGACAGAGCTAACAGCTAACAGGGCCTATAGCTACAGCTGACAGAGCTAACAGCTAACAGGGCTATACAGCTGACAGAGCTAGCAGCTAACATGGTGTATACAGCTGACAGAGCTAACAGCTAACAGGATTTATACAGCTGACAGAGCTAACAGCTAACATGGTTTATACAGCTGACAGAGCTAACAGCTAACAGGGCTTATACAGCTGACAGAGCTAACAGCTAACAGGGCTTATACCGCTGACAAAGCTAACAGCTAACAAGGTTTATACAGTTGACAGCTAACAGCTAATGGGGCTAATAATGACAGTTTCTGTTCAGAGGAAGCATTACACAGTAGACTAGATGCGTTTCACAGTGAACGGCAGTTTCATAGATCAAAATGAGAGTGTTGCGTGAGAGATGTTGGAGAAAAACGTGTGTGATACGCTTGCAGTCTTGATGAGGGAGGGTTAACATTGATTTTATTTATTCATTCAATCTGAACTCACTGAGTTCCTCTCAGTAAAGAAAAGGAACTGAGTGGGTTCAGATTCAAATGTTATCATCAAAAGTGTCTAAATAGTTGCCAGTTCTCTTTAATTTCAACAACAGAACTGTGCATTGATTCTATTTAGAGAAATGGTAGGCTATTGATTGACAGTCCAACCCAAATGTGTAAACACAAATCTGCACCACATTGTCTGCATTTAATTTATTATTCACTGCGCCAATGCTTGAATATATGCTTTAAATTCTACAACCCAAGCCGCCTCAGCTGACAGTGATTCATCGGATTTACTGCTTTTATTCTACTCTGAAACTCATTAACTAAATCTGTCCTTACAAAAAAAAAAAGTGTCTTGCCATTATGGGTTTAGGCTTTAAGTAATTATTTTGCAGGTATCTCTTGCAGGAAGTTAGTAAACCTTTCTAATTGCGGTATTGGATTGCTCATGCCTTGCTGCAAACCATTAAGTAAATGTCTTGAGGAGCCCGATATACGCTGTGAGGTAGTTAATTAGAATGGAGCAATGCCCGCGGTTAAGACACCCCATAATAAAGCTATAATGCTTGAGAGATCTCGGCTGAACGAGCCCTCTGACTGGAGGAGAGGCTTCCAGCTGCATTTCCTCGTCAGGGAAGCTGGATGTCAGTGTGCTTTCTAACAGTTTCATTCATCAGTTCACTTTTTTTCCGGGGGATTTTTTGT
Organism: Taurulus bubalis; assembly: GCF_910589615.1. Lineage (NCBI taxonomy): Eukaryota > Metazoa > Chordata > Actinopteri > Perciformes > Cottidae > Taurulus > Taurulus bubalis. The sequence continues at coordinate 3,280,740 of NC_136602.1, forward strand.
CTCCGATTTTGTCACCTCCGTCTATCCTCCCTTCCTCCAGTCTCTCCCAGTGTCTGTTCATTATTTACCCACCTGCATTTGACTCTTTTTTCATCCCCATTTCTTCCTCCGTCCCTTCTCTGTTTCCCCCTCCACGCTCCGCCTTGGACTCTCCATCCATTCATCCCGATTCCCCTTCTGTCTCTCTGTTTCTATCTTCCTCTCATTCCCTCTAGTTGCCTCTTAGAAAATTCCTTAGCGGCACTTTTCTGGGTTTTTTTGGGGAGCAAAGACAGAGATTGATTGAGTGAACGGCAATAAAGAGACAAGAGGCGAGGGAGTAAGAGTGAAGGAGAGGGGGGTGGGGAGGGGGAGTGAAAGAGCAGGGAAGGAGGGAGGGGAAAAAAGAGGAGAAGTGAAAAATCTCTGAGCCATAATCTTCACTCAGCCTGGAGAAGCTCTGCCAAGCTGACCACACACACACACACACACACACACACACACACACACACACACACACACACACACACACACACACACACACGCACACACACATTCTGTGTGGGGTAAGTTTAAGATAGAGTGGAAATCAATGCAACCACTACCACTATGCATGATAATGAGAAATACTGTGTGTGTGTGTGTGTGTGTGTGTGTGTGTGTGTGTGTGTGAGGCAGCATGATAGTGGACGTGTGTGCCAAATGAGCATCTGTTTGTTTGCGTGCGTGTGTGTGCGTTTGTATGGATGCGATTGGATATCTGCAGAGTGTGTGTTTGTGTGTGTGGTCTAATCCTAACTAAGCCTGTGGATGTGTGTCCGACTCTGATACACAGAGTCATAGGATGATTGGTGTATCTGCTCCGAGAATACGTGTGTGTGTGTGTGTGTGTGTGTGTGTGTGTGTGTGTGTGTGTGTGTGTGTGTGAGTGTATATTGCACACGTCTATATGTAAGTGTGCATTTGTGTTACGGAGGTAAAACCCCGGAACGCAATGAGGGAGAGTTCAGGTTCAAGAAAAAGTCACTTTATTAAAAGAGCCAGGGAAGGGCAGAGGTAGTAAGTGAAACTAAGCCTCTTCCTGGTCACGCTGTCTTTGCTCCGGCAGTTCAGAGCGACGTCGACTGGAGGAAATAGAAGCAGGGGTGTGTGTGTGTGTGTGTGTCTGTGTGTGTGTGGGGTCGTGGGGGTTAAATTCAGGGTGGTGCCACTACAAGCAGCGCTCACCTGTCCAGAGCCAGCGCTTGAAGTGGCAATCCAAAATCATTATTCTTAGACACGCTGCAGGTTCCAAGAAATCCATACAACCACGGAGGAACCCTGACATGCCGGGCAGTTCATCAGCAGCTTACTCCCCACATTAGAGACATAAGACGGATGAGCGTGAGGCCTGGCCGCCATATGGTGGAACATTAAGGTGCCTGTGAGTGTGTGCCGCGCCGTCTTTATTTCCTCTCCATCGCCGTTTAATTTACCTGCATGAGCAAAATATGTTTCAGAGGACATTATTGTGTTTACCTTTTGGACAGATCAATAGAAACAGGATAAGGAGAAGAATGGAAATTCAATCAATGGAGTAGGGTGGTCAGAGCGATGGACATTTATTTTTTTTACCGTTGCCAAAATTTCAATATAACCGATTTTCGCCGTCGCCATCTTGGATTATGACTGTCGCCATGTTGTTTTTGTTTGCAACCGATAAACGGAAGTGACCACATTTGGAATACGGAGGAGTGATGTAGAGATGTCCTACAACGGCTCTGGAAGCACCAGCGACCTGTCAATCACCTTGTAGCCCCGCCCTAAAGCTTTATGGTCTGTTTGACTCTAAATGACCATAATGTACGAAATGAACATCATGCTGTATTGAAGAAGACTTGAAACTAGAGATTGAGACATGAACTCATGTTTACAATGTTTACTGAGGGAATAAATCAAGAGAGAAGTAGAGTCATTTATATAGACTTCTATACAACCATAGGAGTCGCCCCCTTGTGGTCAGGAGAGAGAATGCTGCTTTAACACATGACGCATAGACTTATATACAACCAGAGGAGTCGCCCCCTGGTGGTCACTAGTGAGAATGCAAGTTTAAGACACGTCCACATCGGCTTCAGGCAGCAGAAGGTTGCCGCCTGGTTACTACGCGTAGTGGAGCCAAAGTTAATGACTCTTCATGGAGTCCGCCATCTTTCTACAGTAGCCCAGAATGGACAAACCAGGAGCCTTCTGCCTTTTTATGTAACCTGAGGGCCACCCTAGTTCTCCGATGCGCTTGGAAAGGAAAGGGTGACAGAATGGCATTACACACTGTTCCTTTAAGAGGCCATTTGGGTCTCTTACTGATTTATTTATCATGCAGTTAGCTTCTCATTATTGATTCTTTATGAAAACTCAACTTCTGGCATTTGCTCCTGATATTCTTCGCCACTTTTTTAGAAGAAGGAAATAATGGGAGTAAAAGGCAAACCTGTTTTTTTTAATAGGAAAATGTGTTTTTAAGCTCGTTACATCGCCGACCCCTAAAGAATTGACGAATGTCACAAATGCACATCGGTGTGTAGGAGCGGTTTTTGCACAAAGCACAGTGCTAGTTAGAAAATGAGGCAAAACTATCACTTCATATGTGGTTGTGCATTCATGTATCTCTATATATCTACTGCGCTGCAAGTGTATGAGTGTGTATAGCGTGTGAGCGAGTGTGTGTTTGGCTGTATCAGCGTGTCTGTTGGCTTTTGCACAAGTGTGTGGATGTGCGGTTGTGTGAGTGTGATTACTGAGAGTGTCTGTGTGTTAGTTGGAGGGCTGTTGTCTTGAAAGATCATCCATTTGTCTCCATCTGGCCCTCTGGCTGCAGATACATCCCTGCTACATCACACACACTCACACGCACACACACACACACACACACACACACACACACACACACACACTCGGATGGCGCATCCACTCGGCATCGGTGTTCCCACGGTGTGCCAAGGTCCTCACCACCACACTTGAAATGTGTTTTTTTAAGACAAAAGCACTGGCAGCATTTTATCAAAGCCGCCACTCAAATGCATTTTAATCAGCATCTTCAATCAATGCCGTTCTCTCTGATTTACAGGTTCTGTAGTCTGCAGGATAAAAGCCTTTAATATCGACTCATATCAGAGTGGAGCCTCTCGTTTATTTAGAGATAAAAAGGTGACCCTCGGCCTCTCTACATTAAACACACACCTAAATTGTCTCCTTTTTTTCTGGTGCGTGATCAGTCCCACTCTAACATGAAATACCTGCCAATGAGAGATGAATCCTGTGCTGAAGACTTTGAGGGGAAAGTTTTCCTCAGGACAACATATACTGTGTGTGTGTGTGTGTGTGTTTTAATTCGAACAATGTTTATTCATAGGATTAGACTGTTTGGCGAGAATGTGGGTCGTGTTCACGAAACAGCATGGCAAACACTCTTGAAAGTGATGCAATATTAATGTCAATATGCCCGTCTCATTTTCAGCTTGTTTGGTGCGACTTCTTAAAGGGCCAGATCCAATGAAGAGCCAACCGTGCGTTAAGAGGAGAGCTCGCATGCAGGAGTGCACGAGGGAGTTTTTAGGGACCAGGCGTGGCAGCCGCCCAACAGGGGAAAGTTGAGAAAAGCTCAACGATAAAGCCAAGCGCTCTCGTTTTAACGGCTCCAGAAACAGAAGCACAGAGTTGTTTCATTTGGCTCGCTTCCAGCGCCGGCTCGGGCAGCGGGCGCCATTGTTTCAGTTTCAACAAGGCCTATAAATAACGGAAATAATTGCAAAAGAAAATTATATTCTGCGCTCAGGAAACTGCAATAAAAAAATCAAATAAATCACTTGCTACGTTGGCTTGGCCTGACAGCGACTGTCCAGTGGAGTAAATAAAGCACTAAATGACCCTTTAAAGACTCTGAAACACCAAACAATCGTATAACAGACACATGGCATAATAACACATAATACTTCATAATAACATAACGTTAATAATCATTCCGTTCTGTGTTCTCATGCATTTTGATTAAGCAGACATAATCAATATTGAAAGGTACATCTATAGTTATCAAGCTATACATCATGAAACAGCATGTCATCTGGTAATTCAATAAAACAAAATAGTCTGTTTGACATAAGCGCATGGTTTTGTATTCTCATTCAATTAAAAACTTTAGAGGAAGCTAATCAGATTTCCTGAGACATTTTAGTTAGCCCCTGTTATTATGAACATGGGCGACGTCATTGTGTATCATCGTCTCAATATATGATTACATCATGATATGATTATAATATTGAATTATAGGCCAGCCCTATGTCAACCGGAAAATTAAACAACATCGGAACAATCGTTAAAGCTGTCCGTCATTTAGACTTCAGGAACTCGGGGTGTAATTCACACTTCTGTCCAGTTGTTGGCGTGTTTGAGAGCAACGTATTCAGAGTATGATATATATTGTTATATATATATATATATATATATATATATATATATATATATATATATATATATATATATATATATATATATATGTATATATATATATATATATATATATATATATATATATATATATATATCAATATCTGCTCTTTACATGCGTACCGTCTTTCTAAATGAAACTTCCCTCTTCACAGGAAACTCTGTCAGGTTAAGGTGACAAACCCACTTAGTTAGGTAAGGAAAAGATTGTTGTTTGAGTTAAAATAACTACGGACGGTACGTGACAGAAACATAAAGGATGTACCTCTTGTTTCAAACAGGGAACAAACTGCTCCCCTCTCGTACTCGTACGTCCTCGTTTAAGATCACGTGGATAAGATACGGAAACATTTTGTGGGATACCTTCGAATTACAGCGCATTCTTTTTCGTAGCTTTTCCTACAAATGCCGGACGAGTTCGGCCTGTTCGAGTTCGAGCTCCGGATTGGAGGCACTGGATCACGTCTGTGACGGCTACGGGTTACAGAGTGGTGCCACCGGTGCAGAGGGAGCGCTTGCTGCAGGAGCGCTTGCTGCAGGAGCGCTTGCTGCTAGCAGCAGGAGCAGCAGGAGCACTTGCAGAAGGAGCGCTTGCTGCAGGAGCGCTTGCTGCTAGCAGCAGGAGCAGCAGGAGCACTTGCAGAAGGAGCGCTTGCTGCTAGCTGCAGGAGCGCTTGCTGCTAGCAGCAGGAACGTTTGCTGCTAGCTGCAGGAGCGCTTGCTGCTAGCAGCAGGAGCGCTTGTTGCTAGCTGCAGAAGCAGCAGGAGCGCTTGCAGAAGAAGCGCTTGCTGCTAGCTGCAGGAGCGCTTGCTGCTAGCAGCAGGAGCGCTTGTTGCTAGCTGCAGGAGCAGCAGGAGCGCTTGCAGAAGAAGCGCTTGCTGCTAGCTGCAGGAGCGCTTGCTGCTAGTAGTAGGAACGTTTGCTGCTAGCTGCAGGAGCGCTTGCTGCAGGAGCACTTATTGCTAGCTGCAGGAGCGCTTGCTGCTAGCTGCAGGAGCGCTTGCTGCTAGCTGCAGGGAGCGATTGCTGCTAGCTGCAGGGAACGATTGCTGCTGCAGGAGCGCTTGCTTGCTGTCGGAGCGCTTGCTTCAGGGTTTTCCCGGTGACGTGAGTGCTTGCAGGTAAATCTTGCAGACTTGCAGACTTCTGATTACCTCCCTGGGAGAAATGTTCTTTAAAACTTTGGCTGAAGTGGTGCTGGTAATTCCAGTCTCCAGTGCGGCAGCAGAGCACGGGTTCAGACTTCAGAACAAAATTTAAAAAAGCTATTTTAAAAGTTATCTGTCCGAGGCGAAGGAGCAAAAACCTAATGACATCCGCCGCTGCAGAAATATATCTCGATGCCCATTTTAAGTCCATGTGGAGCCGAGGGAAGGTTTTCTGGCTGAAGCAGGCCAATTAAGTTCAATTCTTGTAGATGGTTTGTTCAAATTTTAATTACCTACTTTTGTTAAATTGCATTGTCCATATTTGCCTGTTTAGGCCAAATGGCTGCAGTGTTTTTAGTGGCTGCCGGATGCAGGAAAACAACCCATTAATCTGCTCTGGGTGTGTTTACACAAAAACTCTCTGATCATCTCTCTCCACGCCCTAATGATATATCGGCTTGTTCTGTATATTAATTATTAAAAAACACAAACACATACACACAGTGAGCGCCAGCCCCGGCGCACAGGCCTCATCTCTGTAATTGTCCCTGATAATAAGCGACAATTTATTGACAAAAGATAAATGTAATAATTTCCAGAATATTCTGTGCGTCAATCCAAATTTGTTGGCGTTTAGCGTTTCAAACACAACATTTTCACAACACCTGTAGTAACAGACATTTGGAGCTTCATTCGAGAAACCTCAATAAAAGCTTTGAATGTAAAAAAATAAATAAGTGACATTCTGTTTTTTTATCCAGAATTTGGCAATTATTGTGAAATACTGGATAATTTTACTTCTTCAGGACGCTAAAGACAATTAAAAACTTTAGTTGAACTTCTTGCAACTCGTATAAGTGTACGCACTCCACCAACAAATCCTGCACACAACAAAAGCATCAACATACTGACGAAGAAGAAGAAGAAGAAGAAGAAGAAGAAGAAGAAGAAGAAGAAGAAGAAGAAGAAGACAGGTAGAACATCATAAAAATAAAGTTTGCAAAGCATTGTGGAGGATAAACAAGCTTGTCTAGTATTTAAAATAAGTAGCTGGCATTAAACACAACATTTTGGCCGGTGGCCCGTGTGGGAGCTCAATAAAGTTTCACCCAGTCAGAAGGCTGATGCAAATATGTTCAGACTAAAGTCACAAGCAGCAGATTATCTGGATACTTTTTTTATTAACTATACTGTCATTTTTTAAATTTTTTATAATTAAATCAGAAAAATGCCCAACAACATTTTTCACAGTGCAAATTCCGTGTTCCTTCCTTTGCAAAGTCTAATTAAAATAATGTGTTTACTTATATTTTCCATTGATCAACAAATCAATAAAACAACTTCAATCAACATTAACTCTTCATAGTGAGAGAAAAAAGCCCTGAGGCAATATTTTATACTTGTAATTTTGAATATATAGCTTCAAGGTCAATTTCATAACATGAATAATGTAATTTAACGCATGGAAAAAGATGGCAAAGTAAGCAAATTAGGTACAAAAATACGTTTTAGATCATTTTAGTTCACACCCTTCCGTCCTTCCTTCCTACATTTATTTTGTGGGAGGAAAAGCTTGTGTAATTAACCCACAAAGTACACTGTCAAAACCCCCTCTTCACCTCTTCCTTTATCTATTTCTTCCCTCCTCCATCTCTCCATCTTCCTCTCTTGCTGTCTCTCTGAAGTCCAGTTGCCAGATCAGACGGGCTAATTAAAGCGGTGCATAATGAGAGCAGAGGAGGAGGAGGAGGAGGAGGAAAGGGGAGGGTCAGATGGAGAGACGGAGAAGAAAGGAGTCTTCGAGGATGTCACATTCCTATCAAAGGAACTTGCTCTTCAGCCTAATTTCCTCCTGCACCGAACCAAGCTGTAAAAGCTTCCTATATCTTATCTTTTGTGTTTGCTTATTTGCAAATTGAATAATTCAAACTACCGAAAAAGCATAAACTGGAGACACGTGGTCTCCGCTTCAGCGAGAGGAGCGTTGTGAGGAAGAGGAGCAGCTGATGCCTGTGGGGTGTTAATTAAGGCTAGTTTCAAAAGTTAAAGAAACGTAACACGCAGCCTAAGGACCTCCCCGGAGAGGACGGCGTTTCAAACGCACAAATCCAGTCATTTTAAATTAGCTGTGAGAGAAAGGTGCCTGGCGGGGGGACACCTGTGCATTTCACTGCGCTATATCTGAGATTCATTATTTAATAGTAGGTGTAACAGAAATGTGCCGGTAATTCCTCTCCGATCCACCTGAATATGAGCTGCATGTTAATTTAAGGTGTGAAAGGAATCGGTCTCTCTCATGTTGCATCTCTTTGAGCTTGTTTTGTGTCTCTTTGTAGTCTTTTACATCACTGTTAAGTCATCCTGTGTGTGTGTGCGTCTGTTCTGCTTCATTTTGCAGTGTGTTTTTTGTGTCATTTTGCACCTTTGTCACTAAATTTCATTTCTTTGTGCCCGTTTTGCATCTCTTTGTAGACAATGTGCGTCTCTATTTGACTGTTTCCCTATTCTTTGCAACCATTTTGTGTAATGATGGCCAATATGCGTTGTTTTGTATTTCTTTTTGGTTATTTCCTGTCTCTTTGTAGTTGAGTTGTGTCTCTTTGTGACTATTTAGCATCTATTTGTAGTGTAATTGCGTCTCTTTGTAGTTGTTTTGCATGTCATCGTGGTCATTTTGTGTCTCTTTGTGGTCGATTGACATTGATTTTGTCTCTTTGTAACAATTTTGCATCTCTTTGTAGTCCTTTTGTGTCACTTTGCATCCTTTTTGCATTTATTTGTAGTTGTCTTGCTTCTCTTTGTAGTCCTTTTGTCTCTTTGTAACCATTTTGCATCTATTTGTAGTTGTCTTGTTTCTATGTGTAGTCCTTTTGTGTCTCTTTGTGACTCTTTTGCATCTCTTTGTAGTTGTCTTGCATCTCTTTGTAGTCCTTTTGTGTCTCTTTGTGACTCTTTTGCATCTCTTTGTAGTTGTCTTGCATCTCTTTGTAGTCCTTTTGTGTCTCTTTGTAACCATCTTGCATCTCTTTGTAGTTGATTTGTGTCTCTTTGTAGTAGTCTTGCTTCTCTTTGTGGTTGATTTGTGTCTCTCAAGTGGTTTTGAGTCTCACTGTGGCCTTTTTGTCTCTCTTGGACGTTTTGCATCTCTTCGCGTCTCTATGTAGTCATCTTAAATCTCTTTGCACCTGTTTTGTGTATCTTTGTGGTCGTTTCACATCTCTTCGTGGACGTCTCTGTGCCTCTTCGGGAACATTTTGTGTCTGTTTTGCGTCTCTTTCAGTGACTTCTTCACTTGAGCTGTTCAGTAATCCTTCAATGGATGTGAACCACCAGAAGATCCTCTGCGGTCTCGGCTCAAGAGAGCAAAAAAGAAAAAAAAAGAATCGTCTTGGAGTAATTTTTGACTTGGCGTTATCTCTGCTGTGTGGCTGATGATGAAATGACGTGAAAGATGAGAGACAAGCGAAGAAAGACAGAGATATCGAGAGGCAAAGAGGAGAGACAGAAGGGAACAAGACGGAGAGAGGAGACACAGAAGGATGCCGAGACAATAAGGAGGATGTTATTCCTGCATCATTACTTCAACACCCATTCTCCCTCTACTGTCTCATCTTCTTTTATTATTCGTGCACCCTCTCATCTTTTCTTTCTATTATTCATCCTCTCTCTTCCTATCTCTATCATTAGTTTTTTATCTCTCAGTGTCTCTCGCTTTCTGTTGTTCAGACACTCAGACAAATGAGCCATGAAATATTCGCCATAAAGACACAGAGAGACTTTCTGTGTGTGTGTGTGTGTGGGGGTGGGGGTGGCAGGCTGTGCACATGCATGTGTGTGTGTGTGTGTGTGTGTGTGTCTGCGTGCGCGTTCATTTTGACTTTGAAGTCTGTCGTGTCTACTAGCCGCTTTGGAAGGTAGCCCACCTGTGTTCGATGAGATATTTGAGATCCAAATAATAATTTGGCAGGAACAAAATCCAATTGGCTTCTAGAAATTGTGAATTCACTGGCTGCTGCACAGCTGACCAGCCAAGGAGGAAGGATGTTTCATGGAGATTCTCAGCCAGAAATCAGAAGAAAAAAAATTCACCAAATGAAACCAGAACGCTGAAAAAAATGGGCACCAATGTTTGGAACAATCTGATGGCGAAGAAGTACGATTTTAAACATATCTGCTGAGATCTTCATCTGCTGGTGTTTCAGATATGATTTGTATCAAATGATAGATCTTTGCAGAGGAGGGGGACGTAATGCAACAATGCAATGCAACAACGTAACGCAACAACATAACGCAACAACGTAATGCAACAACGTAATGCAACAACGTAATGCAACAACGTAACGCAACAATGTAATGCAACATGTAACGCAACAATGTAACGCAACAACGTAATGCAACAACGTAATGCAACAACGTAATGCAACAATGTAATGCAACAATGTAACGCAACAATGTAACGCAACAATGTAATGCAACAACGTAACGGAACAATGCAATGCAACAACGTAATAAAACAACGTAATGCAACAATGTAATGCAACAACGTAACGCAACAATGTAATGCAACAACGTAATAAAACAACGTAATGCAACAATGTAATGCAACAACGTAACGCAACAACGTAACGCAACAATGTAATGCAACAACGTAATGCAACAACGTAATGCAACAACGTAACGCAACAATGTAATGCAACAATGTAATGCAACAATGTAATGCAACAACATAACGGAACAATGTAATGCAACAATGTAACGCAACAATGTAATGCAACAATGTAATGCAACAATGTAATGCAACAACGTAACGGAACAATGTAACACAACAATGTAACGCAACAATGTAACGCAACAACGTAATGCAACAACGTAACGCAACAACGTAACGCAACAACGTAACGCAACAACGTAACGCAACAACGTAACGCAACAACGTAACGGAACAATGTAATGCAACAACGTAACGCAACAACGTAATGCAACAACGTAATGCAACAATGTAATGCAACAACGTAACGCAACAATGTAGTGCAACAACGTAACGCAACAATGTAATGCAACAACGTAACGCAACAATGTAATGCAACAACGTAACACAACAACGTAACGCAACAACGTAACGCAACAACGTAACATAACAATGTAACATAACAATGTAATGGTAACAATATGATGTAACAACTGCCTGACTTTCTTATATAACAGGCGAAACAATGTAATTTAAAGTTATATATAGTACATTTATGTAAAATAATGTTACATAAAATAATGTTGCTAACGTTACATAAAACAACACAAAGTAACTACCAACACATCAAGGCTTACTTTTGTTTTGTGAACAAGCTCTCCTGACTTAAAGTTAGACTTTCTAACTCGTTATACTTGTTAATATACTACGTAGCTTTCAATAACCTCACTTGTTTGTTCTTCCCAAACCGGAAGCATCCACAGAGGTCATGTCTGAAAAGGATCTCTAAGTTGTCCATTAAGTATAGATATGTTTGTCAGAACGTGTCGTCAAAAAGACCTGAGCTGAAAAATAAGGAGCAGTTTGCTGCACACAAATGTGTCAACGCAGTCAGCCTACCTCGTATTGTGTCACTTATCTCTTTCATTGGGTTGTATGATGACTAAAGAGACACGAGTCAACATCCCGGTTAACACCGATCTGTTGATCCGCTGGTCAAAAGTCAAAGTTTTGAGCTTGACGACTTGCTGTTCATCCAATTATCTGTTAGTGGAACATTGCTGTCCATTAACGGCTGCTCCAGATTGCGCCACAGATCTGTGGATGTTGCAGCAATTAACTGGTTCCTGACATGGGTCAGTCAAAGTTCAAAATCCTGTAATGCCCCATCAAGATAATTAGGTTAACTTGTTCTAATTAAACAGCGAAGGGAAGGGCGAAACGCCGGACTGAACCAGAGGACAATAAACGTCGGAAACATTGTCAGAAAACGTCCTGAAAAATCTGCAAAGTTTGAAAAAATGAAAGTTTTGCAAAACCACCTTCAAGCAAAGACATATTTGCCTCGTTAATCCTCCATTTTTAGAAGTCGGAGCCTGGTGGCAAAGAGTTGGACTTCAACAGTAAACTCTAAATTAATCATCTGCGTTACATAAGCCGCTCTCTGGATGTGCTTTTGTCAAAAGGTAGCGGGGGGCATCAGTTTAAATGTGTTTGCAGCACAGCCCCGTTCCAAATGTTGCTCATCCTCGCCCTCTTCGTCAAATACGCGTATAATTCTGCATTACGGATATTAATCCACACGCACTGCCATATGTTTGATCTCTCACGTCTTTAGGCTCCAGCCCACATTCACACAGAAACATCTTCCCTCGTGTTTGAGGCTCTGCATCCGGCGTCTTCGTCTCTAAAGTCACGAGCCGCCCGTCCTCACAGCGAGAGAAACGCAGCGCTTGTTCTTGACCCTTTTTTTCATGTAAAACATTGTTCTTTTTTGTTTGCATCTTTGATGCTGGAATTGAGCTCACTGGGACACATTATGCTGGATCCAAACATCTTCTTAGTTGCCATGAGAAAGTTTAGGAGCTGTATCATTTTCAGCAATGTTTTGCACAAATGCAAATGCGCTGATCCAGAGTCAAACCAAATATATACAGACATGAAGACTAAATTAGATGCATTCACCACAGTTGTAAAAGGTTTGTGTATTCCCGAGTTGTCATGATGCAGATAAAGCTGACATGAATGTTTTCTCTACTCGGGGTCCGCTCGATATGGCGAGAGAGAGATAAACCCTCAGACCGAAGGATGTTTACCTTGCTGTATCTTGTGTCTGCAGAAAGCAGGCTGCTCCACCTGACTGACAAAAAATAACAATAATTATCGCAATTTCAACAATGCACAGCAGCCGGGGAGAATGGAAAGAAGCAAGCAAATGAACACACATTTGATACACATGGTTATGAATAGGCAGCGTGGTCCAGCTGGTTTGCAAAAGACATCTCGGTTAAAACTGGGTGGGATTTTCGAGTACGTTAAGTTTTAAAATGTCTACATTACATAAAATCATAAAATGTTTCGACGACATTGCGAGGACCGTATTTAAATGTGTCGCTTGAACCGGCTTCACAAATGAAATGCAGCTCATTGAAATGCAGTGGATTCATGTAACTGTTTGCTCTCTTTAAGGCAACCTTTCGATCCGTAAGATCTTCCTCGGTGCCCTGCAGTTAAGTATTTTTAGTTGAAGTATCTACGCCTGGATGTGCGTACATGGTCCCTCTTCTGGAGATTTATGCAACCGAGACATAAAAACCCTCTTAAACCAAATCTGACCCAGTTCTTACCTATAGACGTCCTGTAAACCACGCTTGCTGTGGGTTAATAAGTTAGTTATTTTATGCTAATAAAAGCTCTCTAGCTTCTATCTGCATTGATTGTTTCTATCAGCTTGCATTTTCAAACCCTGCTGTCACACACTCACACACACACACACACACACACACTCCGTCAGTGCTGGTGTCAGCAAAAGAATTCAACAACAACAAAAGAAAGTCCAGAGAAAACAGCAGCGGTGGGCAGCTGCAGCACAGATACTTGCAGTCGGCTCCGGCTCTCTTTGTTGGAGTCCCTCGATGCACAACTAGGGCTCCACCAGCCTGCTCCGACTCCAACACATTTTTTTTTTTTTAAATGTGAAGTGAACCAGCAGTTCCCCTCCTGCGCATACAGACTGGAGGGTTGTTTTGGCTAACTGTAATGCAGCAACTCCAGAAGCTGAGTATGCCCGGAGCGCGACTCCCCGGAGGCAAAGACTAGAAAAAACAGCCAAACTCTTTTTGTAGCTCCTTCATCACTTCTGCCCTTTTTTTAAAATTGATTTTCAGCTTTTATTAGTGGATTTTGTATTTCTAATAAATATCAAATCTGATATGATGAAGGTTACGGTAATTGTGGATAAACACAAGACCGGGTTGCCGGGTAGATATTTAGTCTTAGAGGTTGGGAATATCAGTTTTATACTGTAGAGTTTAGGTGTTTGTTTTCTTGGTTAATTGTTCCTTCAAATTATTACTTATTTGCTGTCAAATCACAGATCTGCTTGCGTCATTTAAGCAATTACACCATCTCTTGGTTTCCCATCCACTTTCCAGTTATATCTATTTAAGTCTGTCTGTTCGGCGAAGAGGAAAAAAGGTTAACGCTGTTCTTGACCTACATCTAGTTTCCACTAAATGAACAAGAGACGATGCATTTGCCAAACTAACAGACCTTGCAAAGTACTCATCATTTAGTCCAGACTAAACTATACAGCAGGAGGTTTGCTGGTCTGGATGTCTTCACAACAAATTTAATAAACTCTTCTTTTCCTGTAGAAGACCAAAACAGTGCACTTATGTAATATAATATAATATATTATTATATATTACAATAGTTCCTTCAATTAGAGTTGAGTGGTGCATTTGGTAAAATGGAGGCGGTCAATCACTCGCTTTCTTTCCCTTTCAATTAGAAGAAAGCATTTATTCTGATTGTATTGAGCATGTTGGCACTAAACACACACATAAACACTCAGAACACTCAGTATGTATATATATATATATATATATATATATATATATATATATATATATATATATATATATATATATATATATATATATCATATATATCATATATGCATTGTCTGCACATACACAAACTCATTTCATTTATTTTCTTTTAATTTAAACCTTTATTGTCCCCGAAGGTTTTTGTCAAGATGGGATTTATGATTAAAAAAAACATTTAATAATAAAGTCAATTAAACGAAACAATAACACACACAGAGAATGACTCCAGAAAGTAATAATATACAGAAGAAGAAGAAGAAAAAAAGGCTCCAAAACAAAAGCTCCACATAGTCCCAAGTTGATGGAAAATATGACATTCTTTTCGCAGTAAAACAATAGTTTTTGTCCCTAAAAAAAGCAATTATAGTGTAGGTAAAGTAATCCTGCATTCATTTTCTACTATTAATTTAAAGGCCACTGTTGTGTGATTGCATGAACACAACAGACAACAGACTAACGTCCAGACAGGATTAGGCTGTGAGGCGTCCTAAAAACACTTCATTCAAACTCAAAAACTAGCGGTGATGTGTGCAGGTACTCGGCTCCAAGTAGTCGTACGCGATCTCGCTAAATACAAACTTGACAAGCTGTCTACGTGCTTAGCGTTGTGCGTTAGTGTGTGTGTGTGTGTGTGTGTGTGTGTGTGTGTGTGTGTGTGTGTGTGTGTGTGTGTGTGTGTGTGTGTGTGTACGGGTAGTTCCGTTAGCTAACACTTTGGGTGCAGAGCAGCAGAAGGATGCACTCGGCTGTGGTGTCACTAGCAGCCGACCGGCCGGTTAAGAGCAGTAAGTGAGCGACTCATTGAGTCCCCGAAAGTATAAAACTTGCAATAAATAATACTGCAACAAGTAGAGGTCCTTGAGCATGCAGCCGCAGCGGGTTTGCTGCAACGGAAAGTGAGATTAGCCGAGATTAGCCGAGTACAGACACTCACTCACTCACGGCTGATCGCATGATCTCCTGGTGGAGATAGAAACGTATGAAGAGTTTTTTTTCTTCTCTGAGTGGCTTCAATGGATTGTTATTGATTGCACACAGAGTTACAGAAACCCCACAATCAGACAGACATTGACAGATGCACCCGTCAACTTCTCTTTCCTTTTATCACAGCTGGTTGCAGAACAGGGTTGTGACCTCGTCATTAGTTTACACAGCAACACGAGGGTGAGTCTGCCACAAAGTGATCAACATGAAGGCCCTGTCCATTTTCTCTCTTTTGTAGAAGATTTAAAATGACCCAACTTGCCCCCCCCTCCAAACTTGATAAAATAAAATATAAAACCCGTCTATCTACATACTGGCTGCGGTTAGTCATTAGTGTTAGGAAAGTACAAGCTTGGAGAAAGAACATAACCCTCAGGGAGATCTGTCAGTAAGAAAGTCATTTACAGGAGCTGCTCGGCGAGCGTGAGAGGCTAGGAAAAAAAAGAAGCCGCAGAGCAGCTTCTCTTCACAAGTCTTCACACTTCAGACTTATCAAGCCATTTATGAGACATCCAAAATCAAATTAGTTACAGCCGACAGCTTTGTTTCAGCAGAAGTACGTTTCAAGATGCTGAGCTGAGCCAGACGCCCCAACATGTAGATTGTTTGATGCTTTGTTTCCCACATCCCCTTGTTTTTTTTTTATCCCATTCAGTCTCAAGTTAAAAGTCGGAATGAGACACCCGGTTCAGCTAATTACGTGTTAATCAACAAGACACGTCTCTGCAGCTTATTTCAGCCTCTTGCAGATCACCGTCTTGATCTCACGGATGAAAACGGGCTGCAGCAGCCGCCGCACAATCAGACAAGCCGAGTGTTCGTTAACCGCCAGAGAGACCCGCAAGTAAACAAGTGGCTGTTGAGGGAAAAACATCTACCCCCTTAAAGAGCCAGATGTTTGTGGTGCAGATTAAACCGCAGCTTAAAGTAGAGAGAATATTGAACTTCAATGAGGTGGACAGAACACCCAACATCAACGGGGGATGTCTTTCTGACCCTTAGGAGTCAGAACTGTTTCAACCGTTAGCTAAGATGCAACCGTCGCCGTAGTTTTATCAGCTCTTTCTGACCCTTAGGAGTCAAAACTGTTACAACCGTTAGCTAAGATGTTCTGCATGCAACCGTTGCCATAGTTTTACCAGCTAACTATCAATTTATAACTTTTTTCATTGTTCTAAAAAAGAGCAAATGTTGTGCAAAGTCGGCAACAAAAAGTGATTGTTCTTGTCTTCGATCGATCAAACTTTACTTGTATGTTTCATAGAGGTTTGGTCAGTTTAAAAGTGCTTCACAGAAGACCGGCGAGTCGAAAAATAACGACAAAAACTCCTGAAATTACGTTTAAAGGACATATCTGGACGTCTCCACCGGTTTTTACGTCTCTCACCTGCAGTTTAAATGGTTGTTCACACGGTTTCGGGACATTGAAGTGAAGACGGAACACATCATCCTCTAAAATGTGTCCGGATTCTCCGTTTTTCAACTTCGAGCTTGAGAGACGCCGTCCGGCTTTCGGGAGCTTTTGTTTTTCTCTTTTGTTTACTCCTGTGGGTTTTTTTAAAATAATTCACACTACAGGTCAGGCGATTTCCCCAAACTCTCCCTCGACTTAAGTAAAAAAAAATAAAAGAATGAAGGAGATTTTCACACGGCAACGAGACAACACATCCTCTGTTTCGTGCACCAAAAAGCTTCTCGACTGTAATGTGTTTTAATTTGACTTTACCGAGCAGCATGTTCCGAGCTCTGCAGCATGCCATGTTTAATGGGCATCAAAACCCATCTTCAGCGGGCTAATGCAACCCAACGACATCTTTAACGACATAATGCAAACCAATGCCGTCTTTGATTAAATAATGCAAATGTAATGCTTCGTTCCGTAATAGAATAATGTAACATAAATTCGTTACTTAATGGAATTACGGCAGCTGCAGTAATCACTTGTCTGACGAGCTAATGCCGACTGAAGCAGGAGATCCCCGCGGTAATGGCCGAGGATGGCGGCTGTTTGGGGACCGCGAGGGATTGAGCGAGGTCGTCTGCGCTTCCCCTCCGCTTCTGTCACCGTCTCTCCGTTTGTCTCCATCTGTCCTCTGTCACATTTTCAGTCTGACTCGTTTATTTTCCTCCCGTCTTTCTCTCTATCCGTCCCCTCGTCTCTTCTAATGGAGCTTCTTGAAATGGGACTTTTCTTCTCTTTATAAAGAGAGAAAAAGTTGGAAATGTCCAACTTATGCAAGCTGTGACTCTCGCACACACATACACACATGCACATACACAGATGCACACACACGCATGCACACACACACATGCACACACACACATGCACATAGAGCGGACAGATCTCCACTGAAGGTCGTGTCACAGATTGAATGTTCCCTACTTTTAAAGATAAATCAATCTTCCATTAATGGGAATGGTGTGTGTGCGTGTGCGTGTGTGTGTGTGCGTGTGTGTGTGTGAGAGTGTAGAAGTAAAATCCTACATAACTTCATCTGTGAATGTCTGTGTGGGCTTAAGATACGCTGCTGTAATAAATGTATTAAAAGCTATGGATGTATGTGGGTACACAGCAATGTGTGTGTGTGTGTTTATGTGCCTTTGTTTGTATGTGTATTGATGTGCATGTGTGCAAGCGTGTGCGTGTGTGTGTGTTCTCTCAGACACTCAGATTGCTGATCAATAGTTGTGATTGAAAGGCCCATTAGCCATCGGAAGCAATAGAGACAGCATCACTCTATATGACAAGCTATGGGAACACACACACACACACACACACACACACACACTCCATACGACAGGTAGAAAATTAAAAGCTTGAGAATGATGAATATGCATTCACCATAAACACATTTTACAACCGATACCAGCTCTGACTGTAACTCACCACTCCCACATATACACTATGGTTTCATACACACACACACACACACACACACACACACACACACACACAAACACACACTCTTTTGTTTTCATTTACGACCAACTTAAGAGTCTGAAGTCATGGTTTAAATTTACACAATAGCAAAGGAAGTGAGGAATGGATTAAACTGATTATTCATCTGCTGCAAACGTTAGCGCTCTCAGCCGGCGTTCGTAGCAAAACTACGAGAAACGAAGCGCCGTCATTTATTTAGAATAAAGACCTCAAGTTGTTGGATGTGTCAAACAAACTGCGATCTTTCAGGCAGGAGACCGCTGTTCTTTCTCCATGTGAAACAAGACATCAATGAATGAATTGTGATTCATTCGTCATGTACCTTGCATACTTCAGAAACGGCACTTCTGTGGTTATTTTAGCCCAGACCACGATCTTTTCCTAAGACCTAACTAAGTTGTTTCCTGTGATGGTTGGAAGTTTATTTTGAAAAGACCGTATGTAACAAGTGGGAGAAATCAGGTGGCAACCTCCGGTCTGAAAGTGAAGTGTCTTAAAAATTGCATTCTCTCTCGTAATCCTCTGGTTGTATAGAAGTCTATGCTTCATGTGTTAAAGCTGCATTCTCTCTCCTGACCATCAGGGGGCGACTCCTGCGGTTGTATAGAAGTCTATGCTTCATGTGTTAACGCTGCATTCTCTCTAATGACCATCAGAGGGTGACTCCTCTGGTTGTATAGAAGTCTATGCGTCATGTGTTAAAGCTGCATTCTCTCTACTGACCACCAGGGGTGACTCCTGTGGTTGTATAGAAGTCTATGCTTTATGTGTTAAAGCTGCATTCTCTCTACTGACCACCACGACTCCTCTGGTTCTATAGAAGTCTATATAAATGACTCTACTTCTCTTGATGTATTCCCTCAGTAAACATTGTAAACATGAGTTTATGTCTCAATCTCTAGTTTCAAGTCTTCTTCAATACAGCATGATGTTTGGTTTACGTTTTATAAAAGAATATAAAATAAAATTGGATGATTGGCTAAGCAATTTCTGTCGTTTCACCTCTTTGTATTTTTTCTTTTATCCTCAGTCTGATAGATTCTGCTCAACTTGTGATTTCACACCTTTTAGTCGCAGGCAAACACAAAAGCTTTTGAATGCTTCAGGACATAAGATCTGGGATAAAACAAATTTGCTTTTTTTTTAAAAAAAGACAATAATTCAGGTCTGAAAATGAGGAGCCACATATCTTGTTAATGCTACAATGATTCTCAAGATCGACAACAAAGACGCTCGATACCAGGAGTGACATTTCCTCTTTAACGTCTTTTTCTGTTATTCTTCTTCTCTCTTCCATTGTGCGCAGGAGGAAGGCGACTCCAGTTTCTACTGCGAGCTCTGCGATAAGCAGTACGTGAGGCACCAACAGTACGACAACCACATCAACTCCCACGACCACCACCACAGGCAGGTGAGTCACGGCACCTGCAGGTCTGCTTCACCCCCGCCGAAAAGCACCTTAACCCTCCTCTTGTGTTAGCTTTCTGTTAGCATCTCTTGTGTTCGCTTTATGTTAGCATCTCTTGTGTTCGCTATATGTTAGCATCTCTTGTGTTCGCTTTCTGTTAACATCTCTTGTGTTAGCTTCCTGTTAACATCTCTTGTGTTCGCTTTATGTTAGCATCTCTTGTGTTCGCTTTATGTTAGCATCTCTTGTGTTCGCTTTCTGTTAACATCTCTTGTGTTAGCTTCCTGTTAACATCTCTTGTGTTCGCTTTATGTTAGCATCTCTTGTGTTCGCTTTATGTTAGCATCTCTTGTGTTCGCTTTCTGTTAACATCTCTTGTGTTAGCTTTCTGTTAGCATCTCCTGTGTTCACTTTATGTTAGCATCTCTTGTGTTCGCTTTATGTTAGCATCTCTTGTGTTCGCTTTCTGTTAACATCTCTTGTGTTAGCTTTCTGTTAGCATCTCTTGTGTTAACGGGTCGGTTTTGACCCTTGTCTTAAATCCGCTGTAAAATACACTAAAAACTATTATCTATCATCCAATTTGTTTCTCATCTCTATGTTACCTTGTTAGGCTTCCTTATACATGGAAATATTGTTGTATGTTTTAATATTTTTGGTGTGGGCCTCTGGGCCTTTTCTTTGTCAGGATACCCCTCGATTTCAATTAAAAAAATGGTAAAATGAAGAGAATAATAAATAAAAGGTTGTTGTGCTACCTGACTATCACTGAGGGGTATTAGAACACATCTCTTAAATACATTTGTTTTATTATTTTTTTCATGTTAATATTATTAACTATAGTAACATCTATGGTGTTACGGGTCAATTTGACCCATGTATATTTGGGCTTTTTTTTTCAGCAATATAACTTCAATACAAACACAAATTGAAAAGCGGAACAAGTCATAACACAAATATAGATTTGCAAGGTAAAAAACAAAAAAACAATCAAGCAAATCTTATTTTTTATAACTAGGTCAAAACCGACCCTAACAACACAGAGGTCATAATTTCAACCAGAGCTTTTTATAATTTAGTGAAAACATTTTTTATTTTTTTTAAGTAGAGGTTCCTGACAAAGTCAAAAAGCCTTGATGCAATAAACACATTGTATGTGGTTCTTTTATGCATTTAAAACCTAAAACTGGTCGGTGCCGACCCGAACACACGAGGAAGGTTAAACCCTCCCGGTCAAGGTCACGGCTTCATTACGGTCCCCGGGCCTCGTCCAGCACTCGCCTCCGGTTTCTGTTACACACTCGCTGCGGTCGACGGAATCACACAAACACGCAACGGTATCGGCTCCCGTGACGGGTTTGGCTGCAAGATTCTGCCGATTGATTTTATGTCACGTAAAGCTTTTAGATTCAGAGCGACTGGATTTCATTAATGTCGATAAGAAAATAAAGACGCTCCTTATAACCGCAGCAACGATCATCATGTTTTTTTGTTTGTTTTCGTCTGTAACAAAGTAATCCAGTGATAGTTTGTACATTTATGGGTTCATAACCAAGAGGAACCTTTAATGACTAAGAAGGCAACATGTAAACAAATATAAACTAAAGAAACAGGGACTGAATCATATTCACTTCCTGTTTACATCTAGTATGTGTTTAGTAGTAGTTTGTGTTTTATTCAGTCAATCATTACAATACAATAAGTAAAGCCACTAATATACACAAAATAAAGACTGAAAAGGTAGAAGCATAATGCTTATATATTCCTATCCTAAATTCTTATCAATTAAATCAGATAATTAATGTATTAATTTACATATCAATATATATATACATCAATATATATATATAAATGTTATTCACTCTTGTAAACACTTTAAAAATATTTATATTTATATAAACAATCCTTTTGAAAACCCCAAATGAGTTGACTGTTCTTACATTCATGTTAGCGTTGTTCCATAATTGAACTCCTACAATAGAAATACATCTTCTTTTATTTATTCATTAGCTAACAAATACTTATCTAGCATGGCAACTATCCATTTGCCATCTTTGGGTAAATTGTCATTCATGTTTTGGTATTTATTATCCGATAAACGTTTTCTCAGTTGATTGTAAAGTGAATTTTTTATCATAAATAAAAGACGTTTATAGAAGGAATGTTTTATGAACATCTCTTGTAAATATAAAAGGTTGGGTAGCACTTTTCATTACAGCTCGGTAGTAACACGGTGCGATTGGGTAATAGTTTGATGATAAAGAGGTATATATATATGTATATATATATATATGTATACGTATATATATATATATATATATATATATATATATATATATATATATATATATATATATATATACGTATATATAGTTAAGGTAATAGGTAGTTTAGTCTTTACTCATAAACAAGTGCTTCCAGGGAACAAGTCTCAGCATGAAACACATCTTTTGTACTAAATTACCTCGAAACAAAGCAGCAATTTTGGAACATTAATTTCTGCATTACAACATGGTAATTACCAATTTTGACTTCCAAGAATTGTCCTGTGATTTCAAAGTTATTACGCTGATAGTCACCTTTAATATTGTGAAATCATCAACATACATTAAGTCAACAGTGTCACTGTATTTCCACTTGTTGACCCAAATATTGTACTGATTGTACTCTGACCTGCTTATTACTTTGTTAATGTGTAATTATTACCTCTTGTCAAACTATTCGAGTGGTATTACTGCGCTGTAATGTTAAAGATTATTATGAACATTTCTCTCTTTCTTTGTGCTTGAGGGAACTCTCTCCAGAACGTGTCGCTTTAATTGAATCCTAAAATGAGTAAATCTATTAAACTCATTACTCTCTTCAGTTCCACCACTTCTATCAATACAAAACATATTAATGAGCGTTATCTGGGGCATCTTCAAGGTTAAAATCAATACTTCATGTCCGACGATTACATTATAACACACGTTATCAATAATGCAGCGTGTTTTCTTAGAAAGCAGGAAGACTCGCCGTGGTTTTGGGATATTTCTCCTCTCACTATTTGTGTGTTTTCGGTGTAAAGTGAGACCAGTTCTCTCCTCCACAGTGGGATGTGGAGGAAGGAGACTCTGAGAACTTGCAGCTGTTTGGCTGTTTACACAATTATAGGTGCTGGGAGGAATGTATTTGCTGCAATTACCATTTGTTCACTCGCGAGCGATGAAGGAGGCATAAGATTTTTCACAGTTAGCTGCGTGTCAGAGTTATTAGGTTTACTTGAGGATGCAGAGCGTTTAGGGCACATTGTTGGAGACTGCAACACTTGCAGGAAATGGATTTTCTCGCAGTAATATTCTCCAGCCTGCACACATATATACACACACACACACACACACACAGAGACAGAGACAGCGCTAAGCTGCCCGTCTTTCGGTCCACGGTCAGTCACGGTCTTCTTTTGGAAATGAAGTGGTTTGCAGAGAAACTACGTCACAGGCACTTGATGTGCTGCTGTGACGGATGCAGGAAAAAAACAGTCGGATTATCCTCCATTATTATAAAGAAGACTGTTTATGTCCACGTCTGATGAACTGTGTAGGAACTGTGGCCCTTTAAAAAAAAAATCCAAAGTCACTTTTCATTCCAAGTGCAGTGTTTTTTTAGGATCCACAGTCTATTTTGCAAGATACTTCCCTGTTTAGAGTAAATAAAGTCCTACAAATCACATTATAAAGATAAATATAGATAAAACCTGCAACATTATTTACAAAAAACAGAGTAAATACGTCACTTTAAAGCTGGTTTGTGTGTTTTCTCTCGATATTTCCTTCCTCCGAAACAGCGGTGAAGAAGTGAATGCCGGGAGTTCATTACAACTAAATTATGCCAAATTAATCTCAGCCCACAAGGTCAAAGTCACGACCGGTGGGTGACAAACAATGCAGCATTTAAAAGGTGTTTGTTTTAATTAGAATATGAGAGCTCACTCCACTTTTACCACGTATCCTCAAATACCGGTTCCTATGTATATATATATATATGTATATATATATATATATATATATATATATATATATATATATATATATATATATATACATATATATATATATACATAGGAAAGTACGTTTTCCTGTGAGAGTCCAGCAACACTTTTGAATTTTAAGCAATTATTTCCCACGTATATAATCTTTTCCTTTAGAGCTCTAGAAACAAATCGTTGGTCATCTTTCTGGCGTTCAATAATAAAGATTGAGTGACGTTTGAATGTGATAAATGAGCCACAATTGTTTGTTCCTTTCATTGATGGTCTGATGAGCGCTGGAGCACAGGTATCAATAAGCTAAAGATATGAATAGATCTTTAAAGGTGTTTCAACATCTATTTTTGGGTAACTGTGGGGTGTCGATGAGGCTCGAAAAACTGATGTATAAACAAATCATCAGACCTCAAATAAAAATACATGTTCCCTGATTTTAGTGAACATCTGTATTTCTTCTCGACACAAAACCTCCACAATGAATCATAGTTAAGCACTAAATTAATCATTTTACAAATTATTTAAGTCCTTTTTTGGCACAATCAAGTACTGATACTTTTAAGTGGAGAACGTTAAATTGATAGTCTTGTTTACTTATTCATTAAATCAAGTTTGTACTTATTCAAGTCAAAATAATGTCAATTTTAGATTATTGTTCTTGTCTGATTGCTGTTTTTTGGATGACATTTAACATTTTAAGTTAAAGTTTAACATCAAAGTTTGGCTTTTTCTGTTTGATGAAAAATACATTTAGCAGAAAGCCCTGCTTATGATGAAGTGAGGTATTACTGTGTAGTAAGTAACTGTTATTACATCAAACAATTACCAGCAAAACTTTCCACTGGTGTTTAATAATCAGGTCGTTTGTGGTTTTTAAGACATTTTCCTCTTTGTTTTTTTTCATGCAACATAAAAAATGTTATTTCTAATTACAAAGTTTAAATTCCACGTCCTTAAATCCACATGTTTCACCCTTAAAGGCGTATTTTATTCTAATTGTTGCTTTGGCTGAATCACACAGGTGTTGATTTAACTCTGTGGTTATTTTCCGAGGTTTGTGTTGTTTCTGCATTGCATCTCGGTCTATTATTAAAGCTGTCTTGTCATTTCCCCTGTCCACCCCTCACGCTGTATGTACACCTTCTAAGAAATGCTAAAGCTACACTGCACGCTTTAAAGAAGAAGAAGAAGAAGAAGAAGAAGAAGAAGAAGAAGAAGAAGAAGAAGAAACCCCTGCATGTGTCTTCCTGCTCGTCTCTCTATCCTCCGTCTGTCTGCGTTTTATCTCTCCGTCTATTTCGGTCTGTTTATCTATTTGTCGGTTTCTCTGCTCGCCTCGCTGTCTGTCTTTCTGTTGTCATCTGTCTGTCTGTGATATGAACCCACCGGTATATTATTATTATTTGTATTATTACATGTGACACACACACAGTATCCGTATCTCCGGCTAGCAGACGGCTCGCAGACAGAGCTCAGTAAGTGAATTAAGCTGGTCTGGACTGTACTAAAGCTGACACTGGCTGACTTAGTAAGCACACACACACACAACTGACACACACACACACACACACACACACAATGTTATATTTTCACAGAACAGATAAAGAATTGCACGGACAGACAAACTCACCCACACACACAAACTAAATGCTGCATGATCAACATGTTTTGACAGTTTCACTTCTTAATCCTTCCTGTGAAAGTGAAACTACCACCACTGTTTCTGCTGCCGGTGTTAATAATATTTCATATCCGTGTGCTCGTCCTCCAGCGCCTCAAGGAGCTGAAGCAGAGGGAGTTCTACAGAGCGCTGGCCTGCAGGAGGCAGAGGAGACGCCGGGAGGAGAAGAGGGAGGAGAGAGCGCTGAGGAGGCTCCGCAAGCATGAGGAGAGGAGGACGGGGGAGTGGTGAGTGCACCTCCATCTTCCTCCAAAATAAACACACGACGTGTGCGTTACGGCCATGGAGAACCTGGAAAAGTCATGGAATTTTAAAATGGTTATTTCCAGGCCTGGAAAAGCCCTTAAAAAAAATAAAATCCCAAAAGTTTAGTAAAAGTCATGTAAATGTGTTATATGCATGTGTTCTTGATGTTCATTTACGCTGAAATAATTAATATGCTTTTAAAAGAAAGACGCTCAAAATATAAGCAGGCATACATACAGGCATCTATATACATGTTTATTCTTTTAATCAAACTATTGACTCATTCATTTGTGTCATTTAAGGTTTACTGTATGCTTTGTATTCTCATTGTTAGTTTAAATACTACATTTACTCACTTTTTACTGTTTGCACCCAGATTTCACTAAATGTTTGGTCATGGAAATTGGTTTAAAATCGTGGAAAAGTCATGAAATTTGGTTTAAAGTCATGGAAATCCATTGGTCAAAATGTGTATGAAGTCAGAGGACAAATAATTCTAAATTTCTTTCCTGATAATGTGGTTTCAAGCTGCATTAATCTGTTTTTAAACCAACATTTAGTGTCGTTAGTGATTTTGCATCTTGTTTTTCTTTTCTTTTTCATCTTCTTGCTCCATTAACGTCCATGCTTTATTATTATCACTGCTGTGTCACAGCAGCAGCAAGCAGTTGTTGTTTTTTAGCATTTAAAAACACCACAAAACAACTAACAAGCGGTTAGGAACCAGCTAGTGAAGATAGCTCAGCCTTCAGCGGCTGAGGAGTCAGATTTTACTCGGTTGAGACCAAAAACGGAGCAAAAAATACGAGTCGATTTGGAGTCGTCGGGTTGCCAGAGACACGACTCCACATTCCTGTAGGCTACGGATGTAAGTCCACTCCAAAACCACCAAAAGGACACTTTGGAGTCATCATCAGGATAATTTAGTTTCTCGTACCACCAATAAGTGTTGCTGGTTTGACCTTTCCGTGGTTCTCCATGCATGAAAGTAGAGGCGGTCGTGCCAGAGATCCGTTTTCCTCAGCAGAAAACACTTGTGTGTTGTGGAAAATAAGCCCACGTTCACGACACCGAGGGTGTTATGTTACTGAGGATCTTCTAATCCCTCGAATGCACCCTCGAGGAGACGAGGAACTTCAGGAGGAGCTTAGAGGCGAATAAAAACCCCACAGGTGTGTCCTGTACGCGAAAGTCTTTTACGTGCCGATGCTTCACCTCCACATCTGGCACCCGGGTTTGAAGCGACTAATGTCGGTTAATATAGACCCCGTGGAACCGAGGAGTTCTAATTTGGCGGCTTAAGCTCTGAGGGAAGCGAGGAGACACGTTAGCATAATGGAACGCACCCCCAGGGCCCTGAAACTCAAGCAGAGGAATGGAAATCGGCCATGTTTAGTTTGAGTATTTACACCTGTGTCTTCCTCGCCATGACGTGTCAAGAGGCCTTTTGGTTTTCCAAAAGCACGACATACTTTATTAAAGTCGGCACATTAACATCTATTACTTCTGTTTATGTTTGTCAAAGTTACTGAATTCAAAGTTTATGAGAAATAAAACCACGTTTCAAGAAAGGCTGCACACACACACACACACACACACACACACACACACACACACACACACACACACACACACACACACACACCTTTAAGGCAAACGGTAAACAAACACAGAGGTTTGAAAACAGAATATTTTTTTGGCTTGGCTTCTCGATGTGACGAGAGTTCATCTGGCGAACTACCAAACAGGGAATTTGGTGAATGCAAAATGTAAACTCTGGAGCTGCGAGGCACAAACCTGAAGATGCCCACGCAAAAAAAAAACACACCAACAACAACAACAACTAAAAAAACGTAGGCTTCCGCCAGAAAATAGTCCCTGCAGACGGGATCAAAAACATCCGGGACTTTTTTTTTAATCCGACGCGTGAAAGAAGTCGTAATGTACTTGTTGGCCGTTGAGCCAAACGTCCGCCTGCATGTATTTTAAAACATTGTGTTTCGTCTCACGGGGAATGCACACGAGTAAGAATGAATCACAGAAGAAGAGGAGGAGGAATAGATCCCTAACTAGCTCCCTGGTTACAACCGGCGTTGGCACGGCAACCGATCAAATGCATCTCGTTCCGACTGATGGGGGATAATCAGCGTTAGTGTTTTTTGACCAATTGCGCGGCCCGAACCTCCCCTGCAGAGAGTCGTGTGTCGGGATCGGCTGTCACTGCGTTTTCAGTTGTGCAACAATGCAGTTTGGGGGGAGGAATTGATTTTCAGCTGGATTTCATCTCTACGCTTCCTCACTCCTCACCACTTGTCTCCTTGTTTCCTCTCGTCGCCTTCATTTCCTTTCCTGTGTACTCTCCTTTTTCATTTGTTTCCTCTCCGCTTCATTCCTTTATTCCCCTTTTCCATTTGTCGTCTCCCGCCCTCTTTTCCTTTCGTCTCATTGACTTTTCTCTCCTCTTCTCTTTCCGTCCTTTCCTCTCTTTCCTCTTTCCTTTCCTTTTGTCATCTCCTATTTTCCTTTCATTTCTTTTCTCCTGCATTCTGCTTTTCATTTGTTTCCTTTCCTCTTCTCCTCTTCTGTCCTTTACTTTTGTCCTCTGATCTTTATCTCTTTCCTTTCCTTTTGTCTCATCGACTTTTCTGTCCTCTCCCCTTCCCTCCTTTCCTCTGTTTGTCCTCTTTCATTTCCTCTTCTAATGCTTTCATCTGCTACTCTTCTCTTTTCATTTATTTTCTCCTGCATTCTGCTTTACATTTGTCTCCTTTCCTCCTCTCCTCTCCTCTTTTGTCCTCTGATCTTCATTTATTTCCTTTCCTCCCCTTTTCATGTGTTACTGTTTGTCCACTCATCTCCTTTACACTCATCCTTTTCTTCTATCTCCTCATCATTTCATCTTGTCCTTTTCATTTTGTTCCTTTCCTCCTTTTCTCTCCTTTTTAATTCCTCTTCTTCCTTCCACCCTTTTTCCTTGGTTCATTTTCACCCTCTTCTTCTCCTTCATTAATTTCCACTCATCCTTTTCTCTCCTCTCATTCTCTTCCTTTTTCATTTGTTTCCTCTCCCCTTTATTTATTTACGCATAACCCTCTCCTCTACTCCCCTTTTCTTTCATTGTTTCCTCTCATTTCTTTCCTCTTCCCTCTTCCTTTATTTCATTTGTTGCCCTCCATCCTCTTCTTCTTTATTCCTTCACTCCCCCTTTAATCCTCTCTTCTCCTCTCACTCTCCTCATTGCTTGTCCTCTCGTTTCTACTCTTCATTCCTTTTCCGTCCCTTTTTATTTGTCTCCTTTCATCCCCTCTATCTTCTCGTCCTCCCCTCCTCTTTTCGTTCATCCTCTCATCCTCTCTTCCTTCCTTTCGACCTCTCACCCTCTCCTCTCGTCCTCTCCTCAGTGCTCCGGGTTCTGGTCCCATGTTCCGGTCCACCACAGTGGCGGTCGAACCAGCGAACCAGACCAGACCGGAATTTGTGCAAAACTGGGGCGACATCCGTATGAGCGGCGCCTCACTGGGAACAAGTAAGAACTCTTATTGGCATAAAAGGCATGCACTCGACCGCTTAAATAGTTTATGAGCATGTGTTTGGTTTCGGTGATGGAGACATCACTCTTGATATTGAGGAATTAAACAGACAGGGATCTGCTGCAGCGACGCTGAGATATCTTTATTGACAGCAGACTTTAGAAAGGAAATGAACCGCTCGGAAAATCTTTGCATAAGATGTCAAATGCACACAGAGGAGATGTTTCAGAGGAGGAGGAGAAGCGCTGAACAACATAACAAGTGGAACAATTAATGAGAAATCGCTCCGGGGGGTTGGACACTCGGGAACTTTGTCAAAAAAAAGTCTTGCCGTTGACCAATCGCAAAAGGACTTGACAGCGTTGACCTTTAAGTGGATATAAAGAACAAAGGGAGCCATCAAATTAACTGAGTCACACAACCCCAAATTATGTAACATCAGCTCGAATGGAGAGAAAACGGCTCCACAAAAGAGATGCAGCCGGTCATGAGACGAGATGCAGCGGCGACCTCTGATAAAGTGAAGCAAATGCAGTGGTTTGAATTTGCATTCTCTCTACTGACCAGCAGGGGTGACTCCTCTGGTTGTATAGAAGTCTATGCTTCAAGTGTTAAAGCTGCATTCTCTCTACTGACCAGCAGGGGTGACTCCTCTGGTTGTATAGAAGTCTATGCTTCAAGTGTTAAAGCTGCATTCTCTCTCCTGACCACCAGGGGGTGACTCATATGGTTGTATAGAAGTATATGATTCATGTGTTAAAGCTGCATTCTCTCTCCTGACCACCAGGGGGCGAATCCTCTGGTTGTATAGAAGTATATGCTTCATGTGTTAAAGCTGCATTCTCTCTCCTGACCACCAGGGGGGGTGGGGGGGGGCGACTCCTCTGGTTGTATAGAAGTACATGCTTCATGTGTTAAAGCTGCATTCTCTCTCCTGACCACCAGGGAGCGTCTCCTCTGGTTGTATAGAAGTATATGATTCATGTGTTAAAGCTGCATTCTCTCTCCTGACCACCAGGGGGTGACTCATATGGTTGTATAGAAGTATATGATTCATGTGTTAAAGCTGCATTCTCTCTCCTGACCACCAGGGAGCGTCTCCTCTGGTTGTATAGAAGTATATGATTCATGTGTTAAAGCTGCATTCTCTCTCCTGACCACCAGTGGGTGACTCATATGGTTGTATAGAAGTATATGCTTCATTTGTTAAAGCTGCATTCTCTCTCCTGACCACCACGGGGGTGACTCCTCTGGTTGTATAGAAGTCTATATAAATGACTCTACTTCTCTTGATTTATTCCCTCAGTAAACATTGTAAACATGAGTTTATGTCTCAATCTCTAGTTTCAAGTCTTCTTCAATACAGCATGATGTTCATTTAGTAAATTATGGTCATTTAGAGTCAAACAGACCATAAAGCAGAGTATACTATATGTAAAAGAAAACTGCACCCAAGTGCCACTATCTTAAACTAATACTGTCGTTATTTTTGAGCTCCCAATTCCTCAATGGTGGTTACTAGAAAACACCTCTCAGTGTCTCACAAACCAATTCAAACTACATCCTTCAACGTGACCATGAAGTTGAATAAACAACACCTTTCTAAAATACTTAAATACAACCCTGAACATTAAGAATGAGATTGGAGCAATATTTTGCAGTTAAATGTCATTCAGTCTGAATTTGTTCGGATTCAGGAGGCGATACCATGTCCCCGCAGTCCATCTCGAGTGGATTTTAGAGTGCGAGATTCATTTTTTTTGTAATAAAGAAGGCATGAACATGAAATTTGGCGGCAGCATCCCTGTGGCTTCGAAGAAACAATCAATTGTCACCCTGTCTTTTCAGAAAAACACAACGGTTGCATATTCAGCAAAGTTTCCTTTTTCTCATTTTAAAGTTGAAACCGGTGGAAAAGTTCGACAACTGCATTTAAAGTCGACCCTCTCCCGAGTGCTAAATGTGAAAATACATTTAGTATCGGAGGAGTAATAATTCATTCGGCGGCTTCCCTTCTAAAATGTCTCGAATGTTTAACAAAAGAGGTTTCTGGTGTGAGTGGAAGGCACATTATGGATTACTTTTAAAGCTGTGAGTCATCTTAAAAACCTTCATTCAAGAAATAATGTTCCTGAATCATCTGCCACACTGATGTATGGACGGATGAATGTCTGGCAGCATGTTGTGCTCTAAAGTGGGTATAAACAAATGGAAATTACATGTTCGAATAAAACCCTTAATCTTATCCCCCTCCACCCAGTTTTAAGTGAGCCAAACATCTTTGCTTATGTTTTTCTTTAAGTCCATCCTACACCCATGTATCACATTCCAACAAAAGAGTCACGCCGAGGAGCCAGAACGCTGAATACATCCATAAGGAGCTTACTGTATGGGAAGGCTTCATAATGAACGCTATTCTTCTCCATGTATCCCTTCCTACTCCTTTCTTTACTGTCAGGTTAGGTGGATAATCCTGTTATGCTTTGCATGTCAATGTAACCGGTGTCAGCCGCTCTAATCCTCTCCGCTCTCCCCTCCATCTGCAGAGCCTCAAACCCCGATGATCCAGCCCTTCCTTCCTCTCGACCCGGCACTGGAAACCAGACTCCTGGGCGACACGCCGTGGGCGACGACTTCCGCCGACACCGGCGTCCTCGACAAGACTCAACTGGACTACGACGACCTGACCGCCAACGACGCAACCTCAACCAAAAACCGCCACTTTAACAAGATCCCATGGGCTCATAATTACTCAAGCCACCCGACAACCGCTAAGAACTCCGCCGCCAATGGCTCCAACGGACCGAACGTCAACAGGGTCCGCCCCGTGTCCTTCTCGCTGCCCAAGAGGAGCTGCGTCCTCCTCCACCAATCGGCCGCCGTCTTCATCCAAGCCGGGCGGGGCTCCGGGTCGTCGGGGAAGCAAGAAGGACTCAAAGACCCGGCCGAGAAAGTCGCAGAGCAGCAGCTCAGATCTCCGGTATCTGCAGACGTGGATGTCGCAGGCGTGGGTCACTGGGATACTGGAAACCAGTGCGGTGTGGACGTTAAAACTGCAATCCAGCACTCCGAGGATGGAGCCAAGATGTCTACTGAGGGGGGGACTGGAGGACTTTCTGGGACTGGAGCCCAGGTTCCTTTATGTAATCGCAATGTGATCAGAGTTGAGGGCTCTGTTATCAGTGGGAACGGAGCCCAGCTCTCCTTATGTAATGACAACGGGACTGGAGCCCGAGTCGGCAGTGAAAGTGGGACTGGAGCTCATCTGTATTTAAACGGCGGGACACCAGGACAGACCTCTGACAGCGCGGGCACAGTTGCGGCTAAAGATCCAGTATGCGGAGACGGCGAGGCCGACGAGATAACCCCGACTCCAGAATCGAAAGATCTGCTTTGTCCCGCTACAAATCCGCCTGATGTGAAGGAGACCGAAGAGTCTTCAATCCAAACACATCCCAAAGAATCAACCCCCTCCTCGTCAACTCATTTGCTTCCGAATCGTCCCAAAGAGCCGTTTTGTCGCGTCCTGAGCCGAGACGGCAGCCGGGTTCTCCTCTGGCCCTCGGAGATGGTCAGCTACACCAAGACGTCGCCCTCCATCTCCTTCAGCATCAACCCGCTACTGTACGACTTCAGAGCACATAACAGGGCCAAGGAAGGGGGCGAGGGAAAGAAAGGAGGGGTGGAGGAAGGGAGGGAAGGAATAAAGCCGTCGGTGATCAAACAACCCGACTGCCAACAGAGGCAGGAAGTTATGGAGGGAGGAAGGGAGGTGAAGATAGATGAAAGGGAAGAAGAGGATGAAGGAGGACAGGCAGGAAATCCTGTGGAACTTGTCGGCCATTGTAGCGGCGGCGGCGGCGCGGCTCCGGACCGCTGCGGCTGCCGTGATGAAAGCGCTTTAAAATTCGTTCCCGTCTCGGCAGAATGCCACCTCGCACCGTCGCCAGGCCTTCAAAAACCAGGCGGGAGGAGGAGGAGGAAGAGGAGGGGAGGGGTGAGGAGAGGAATGAGGAAGAGGGGGAGGAGAAAAAGAGGGGAAGAGACAGACAGAAAAGACTCTGGAAGGAGGATAATAAGTAGCGTTTCTGAGAATCCGACGTTTGAAGCGAGGGGAGACGAGAGGTTGAGGAGAGAGGGCGCCGAAAAAGAGGAGAGGAGAGAAAAGGCGCTATTAAGCAATCTTGCGGCGCATCGGCTGGTGGGAGGGAGAGAAAAGAGGATGAGGGGAGAAGAGAGAGGGATAAGAGGAGATCAGACGGAGCGAGAGAGGCCAGGTAGAAATGACGAGAAGAGAGGAGAGCTATTAAGTAATCTTCCAGTGAATCGGTGTAATCGGTGTAACCAGCTGTGTCTGCAGGTGAACGGGGAGGCCGGCCAGCAATCAGCCGCCGGGTGGGGCCCGGGGCTCAGAAAGCTCCTCTGTAGGGGGCCAGCATGCAGCTCGGTGATTAGCCCCGTCCCCGGGTCCGTTATAGAGACGCCACGCTGCCCCGCAATTACGCCCGACCCCGCTCAGAACGACAGAGAGACGGGGGAGACGCACAAAAATACACAAGCAGGGAGGCAGGAAGGGCAGAGAGACGAGAGGCAAAGGAATCCCAGGAAGACGGAGATAAGAGACGCTCGAGAAAACACGTGCGACCCGGTGATTAGCGGTGATTCTTTTCCCCGTCGAGAAGCGGCGCGCGAGCCGGAGATTGGCCTCCTTCCCGCGCCGCTCGGGGAAACAGCGTGCGGTCCGCCGATTAGCCCCGTCCCCGCTCCCTCGAGAGAAACAGCGTGCGGTCAAAGACAAACAACACCTGCAGGACGCGGGCGTCCCGCGGCGGGCGCGACCCCACGCTGCTCCGCTCGACAGGCGGAAGCACAGCCGAGGATAATCGGATCAGGCCGCGCCGACGCGAGTCTCGCCGGCGATGCGATTTCAGAAGAGGGGGCGGCGACCGGCGGGAAGAGGAAGACGGAGTCGCCCGATGCCGGGGAAACACCGAGGAAGAAGAGGAAGAGGGGGAGGAGGCAATCGAGGAGGGTCGTTTGTGCTTCGAGACCGGAAGGGGCTCGCGTCGGGTCGGCCGCTGATCTCGACGAGGACCTCGGGGAACTCGACGCCGACAAGACCGACTGGGTGTGCCGCCTGGAGGAAAACGCCGACTGCCACTTTATTTGCACGACGAAACACAGTCCGTGTCGTGAAACAAATAACGCCGCCGGCAAACTGAATAACTGCTGCGGCTGTCTCGGCAGCGAAGGCGGCGACGGTAAGAAACCTTTCAGCGACTGTCAGGCGCCAAGTCAGTGTGGCGGACACTGCAACAGGGAGGAGGGACACAAAGTGAGTCGCAGCGAGACGGACGAAGACGAGGACGAACTCGACGCAGCCAACGGCGGCGACCGACCTGCCGCGGACGCCGCGGACGCACCGGTGGACTCGATCACCCGTAGCGCCGCTGACAATCCACGTGCTGACCGCTGTCACGAAGTCGCCGGTAAAACAGGTGACCTTTGTGCACAGAGCTCAGACGCCCCGCGTCGCCCCGAGCACGCGGGTGACAAGAGCGGGATCGGTGAGGCGGGTGCAACCAGACCAGAAGGCAACAGCTCCGATTCCATTGATTCCAAAACCTGCATTGGGATCGATCATGGAGACGTGCGCGATGATATTGACGGCGGTCGGCGCGATCGTCTTAACGCTGATCGTGCCGCTGATTGTAATCGCTGCGCCGATGTTGTTGATGGGAACGCGCTCGTGAGCGTGAGCGTGCACGTGCACGCGGAGCAGGAGGACGCCGAGAGGGAGCGGCGGGAGGAGGAGGGGAGGCAGCTGGAGAGGAGAAAGCTCAAGGAGAGGCGGGCGGAGTGGGAGAAGGAGTGGGCGAGGAGAAAGGAAAGGGAGGACAGGGAGAGGAGGAAGGAGGTCGATTTCGAACACCTCTACGCAGAGAAGAGGCCTCGCTTCCCCCGAGCGCTGCCCGCGCAGTGCATCCCGCTCCACGCCTCCCTCCTCCTCCCGCCTTCCTCCTCGTCCTCTTTCTCCTTCCGCCACACCATCATCCAGCACCTCTCCCTCCTCCCGCCTCCGTCGCACCTCCCCGTGCACTCGTACCCCCATCTTCTCCCCTCTTTCTCCACTCTCACTCCTCCGCCGCCGCCGCCGCCTCCTCCTCCTCCTCTTCATCCCTCGTTCTACTCCTCATCCCCCATCTCGTTCCTGGAGGGCCCCGGTCCTTTTCCCTTGGCGACGGCGTTTCATCCCATGCGGCGTCACCACCCGTCTCTGTACGCCCCGCCCCATCCTGCAGTCCTGCCCCTACAGGTGTTGTTCTAAAGAAGCTGAGAAAATAAACAAATTAAAAAGCATTCTCACAATTTTTTCCAATGAACAAGTTGTCGGCTCGCATGCGTCATTACCTGCATACTCCAGGAAGGAATGCGAGGGTTAGGGACTAAGCAGCAAAACAAAGCCCATGTTTCTTAAAGCCAAACCCCCGGCAACCTCATCACCCCGGCCACACACTCAAAGCACTGATTCGCACATGCGGGAAAGAAATAAATAAAAATGATGGCTAATTATCTTCATCAGTTGCAATCCTGCTTGAAATGAGCCTCAGGTGTGCAGCCAGTGGAATCGTGGCGGGGATACACAGCTGGGCTCGTTTTCCCTCGCCGGAAAATCCGTCGACGCTCCTGTTTTGCATTTTTAAACCCGATGATTTGCTCGTTTTTTCAACGCACGTCGGAAACTGCGGTTTGAGACTTTTAAGGACAAATTCCCGCCTCAGATATCTGTGATGATGTACGCAAGATTTATTTTTTTTTCTTGTCGAGATTTACATTTTTCTCCCCTGAGAGTTTTCCGCTTCAGTTGGCGATTTTCCTACTTTTCCCCTGAGTGACTTTCAAGAACAGATGTGAACTCCACGCTCCCAGCTGGAGGTTATTAAGAGATGATGACCTGCATGACATTTTAAGCTATAGCATAGTCTATTTTCCCAATATAGAGGGTGTCTAAACAAGTCCTGAATGAATATTAAAAATGAATATATCCACGTTCAACCCTCGAGCTTAGAAACAGCTCGAACTACAGAATAGCCACTCTTCAAACTGATAAATGATTAAATTAAGATGTCAGGTGACATCTTTAGGCAGTTTGATTGAGGTCCACTGGGGCAAAGTCTTGTGTCATTTTCTGTTCGTATAAAGTGCATAAAAAGTAGAACATGCTGTATTAGTTTGTAGCATAAGAAAATGGGGAACCGCCTGTGTGTTGCTGCTGCATACGGGCCTACTGATGCTGTCACTGGTGTATAACTTGTATCGCAGCCTCTTCTGAAGTGTATTTCTCCCTGTGTGAGATTTGAACGTCAGAGCAAAATGTTAAGTTTGAAATAAAGCCTTTGCTCTTTGATTTTGAGGGACTGACTCCAGCGTCTGACCTTTTACTCCTGACGTTTTAGACTGTTGATTTTCTGCCACCGCGTCGCGATTGCGGGCTGCACTAAAAATACCCCGAGCGTGGAGGATAACTTTACATTTAGTGACTCATGCGAGGAAACAAAAGGCCAAAAAAACACACACATAGAGAGAGAGAGCTTCTACAGGGCCGTGTCCCTGGGAGGAGGAAGATGTGAGGATTTGATTGTCAGGTAATCACAAAACAAACATCCACCAGTTGTCATTCGTCGCTCTGCTTTCGTTGCAGGTTGACAGCTGATTTATTTATTTATTTTTTCCACACAGTGTCTCGCACGACAAACAAATCTCGGCGCTTCACGAATCCAGTCGCCTTCTTTCCTTCATATGCAAGACGTTCAAAGCGTTTCCCTCCTCGCGGGCCCTCAGGGTGGATTTTTCCTTTAAAAGCGAAAGGACTTAGGACAAAAGCCGCACGTGCGTCAACGAGGATCCGCCCCGCTCCTCCTTTTTTTACTTCAAATTATCCTCTTTCGAGTCTCGCTCTGTGTCATCGAGTGCAGCAGAAATACCTCGCAATTAATTCAGGAAAAACGTCCAGAGAGCCGCGTGACGCGGAAGACGTTCAGAGAAGTGAATGCATTGCAGGAACGAGTGCGGAGTTACTCCCACACTTAGAACTCATTGTTTTTCCTCTCTCCCGCTCCTCTGAAGATGAACATCTGGCTGCGATGGCTTTGGGGCATAAATGGCAGCGCCTACCCATCTCAGCGACTACAGATTATTCCTCTGCAGGCAGCGATGGCAAAACAAACAAATGCAAATATACATGAAAATTAAAAACGACAAGCAGCAGGTTTTTGTGGGCGGATCGCCGCCTTTACTCTCGCTGAGACTTTCTGTAGAAAAACAGGGTTGGTCGTATCGATCCCGGCCGCATGGACACGCACTGTTTACAGCCTCGCAGCTTTCAGTTGCAGTGTTCATGAACAGGTAGCGACATGAAACCCGTGGCGTCTTCAGACTCACAGCTTCGAGTGAAAAAAATACAAAACGCCAGAATCCTATTTAGCTGGTGTGACAGCGCTCACGCGGCAACACGCTCTCTCCCCGTACAGCTCCGTCCCACGAGGGTTTCAAACCCATATGTTCTCTATGAGCGTTGGTTATATTTATTATTGTGATATAACTGTGTAAATTAGAGGAGAGAAAAGCTGTTATTCAATGTATTTTTGTAGAGAAAAACCTCAGTTGAATGAGGCGCAGTTTTTTGTATCATGTGCTCCGATGCTATTTTAGCGAGTAAATGAACTCCACACTTCATTTGTCCTCCTGTTCAGCTGTTGTACATTCGTTATTTTAAAGTCCTGATAATCTATGAATGGGTTTAAAAGATCTGCAGTTTCCAGTTTTGTCTTGAGATTCTGATAAATTCATATTTGGGTATATATTTTGTGGTGTAATCTAATTTCAGCAGACTCGTATCCCACAGAAAATATAAAAGATCTCGTAAATCCATCAAAACAAATGACTCTGAAAATGGAAATAAATCAGTAGACTTGAAATCAGAGTGTCTTGTTTTTTTTGTTCTTTTACAGAGAAAACCCCTGAAAATGACGAATAAAAAAAGTTAATTATGAGCAAACAAATGTGTGATTCAATGCCTTTCATCACCAAATAGCAGTCAAGTAGCATTTTACACCCACATCTGTTCAAAATGTCATCAATTCATAATTGTATTCAATTAAGGCTGTCACGGTAATTTAGTAGTCTACATCAATACCGGTGATATTCCACCATTCTTGATACAGAATTTGATACAAAACAAAACAATAACTCTGATCATAACTTTAATATCGTCAATAAATGTAATATCCTTGATTATTCACTAAAATGTTCTCAACAAAAAATGTATTTTACAAGATAACGTTACAACTTCCACCCAACACTGATGCTTACTGAAAAAAGCTTGAACGCATCAATGTGACCTCCGCACGTGAGCTGTTAGCTCCGTTATTTAGCCAAGCGGCTAGTGTCGGCTAACGCCAGCTGCTAGCGTCGGCTAACGCTGGCTAGCGACGACTAACGCCGGCTAGCGACGACTAACGCCAGCTAGCGTTGGCTAACGGCAGTTAGCGCCGGCTAATGGCAGCTAGCGCAGGCTTCCGGCAGATACCGTCGGCTAACAGCAGCTAGCGCAGGCTTCCGGCAGATACCGCCAGCTAACGGCAGCTAGCTCTCCTCCTGCTAGCTTCAACACAGGTTTGTCGTTCACAATGTATATCAAGGAAGTTTTCTATCGCCTTCTGGACGAAGGGACGCCACAGACATTGTGTGAGATTGTCATAAATAGCAAAAGAATTCCAATAAAATTACAATATAAATGACTTAAAGTACATTTTGAGAGGTCACAGTGAACTTGATCTTTTATGTACGGACGGACGGACAACACGAAGGCATAAAACAGATTATGAACCTGGGGGGGAATTCACACACACTCCCTCAGTTGATCAGATGCTTTGGGACTGTGAACTGTGTGTGTGTGTGTGTGTGTGTGTGTGTGTGTGTGTGTGTGTGTGTGTGTGTGTGTGTGTGTGTGTGTGTGTGTGTGTCTCCAGAAGGCCCTCCGACAGCTGGGACCATCATGTTCAATGACTAAAATAGCGTCAAATCTCAACATGTTCAACACCTGGGGCTGTTTGAGGGTGTGTGTGTGTGTGTCTTACATGTGGACAACATTTCCATCTGTGTGTGTGTGTGTGTGTGTGTGTGTGTGTGTGTGTGTGTGTGTTTTAAGAGTATGAAGGCAGTGAGTGTGACAAGTCAAGTTCAACGGTTCTCAGTAATTTGCTTCAGTGACCTTTAAAAACCAACAGACCAACATTAAAACTTGACTTTATGGAATTAGTTTCAAAGCGTGTGCGCGTATGTGTGTGTGTGTGTGTGCGCGTATGTGTGTGTGTGTGTGTGTGTGTGTGTGTGTGTGTGTGTGCGCGCTGCCCTGAACTTCGCTCCTTCCAGTCTTTGTGATTCTTTTTCTTTTCCTCCGCCGGCTTTCCAGAAAGGTTGATGGGCGTCTCGGCTCACTCGGGCACTTTATGGCGAATGAGTTAATAGATTCCTCGGCACATTACGGTTTGCTTCCTCTTTGCGTCGACCATGGAAACTACTCAACGGCGAGTTAAAACCCACAGAAGTGGCCTTTGAGCGCGTCATCGGAGGGCAAAGATAAAGAGCTCTTCAGAAACACGTCCATTAATGAGCCGTTCTGGCCGCTGTCAGTCTCTCCGGGCTTGACGAGAAAACCAAAATATGTTGAAAGATTCATAATATTTTCATACAGAAATAACTTTGAGATGATTTATGTATCAGAGGAGCTCAAACGTAGACAGACGGAGAGGAGTTTTGCTGGTGGCCTGTATAAATACTTAATTAGGAGATGGCGGAAATTATAATCACTCAAATTCAAACCAACATAAAAATGTCATTATAGACACAATGTTGAGTATTTATTTAAAAAAAACAATTTCTCATCATTAAACCAGATTTATATCGAAACACTTACTACTTTTTTCTTCTCCCTTGGATTTACTGTGTACACAATCCTTCTGTTTTTTGTTTAATGAATCATTTTAACACATTATTTAGTCTTCATTTGTTTTACTCTGAAAAGCCGCTTCGCTCTAAATCAGCAACAACGGCTCATTTAGATTTTCCCACTGAAGCTGTTGGTTTGTTGGCTGCATTCAGACAAACCCCCTCATGCATGTGCATGCGGCTGCTGCATCGGCTCTTTGCGAGAGCAGATGACCAAAATAAATGCAAGTTTGTTGGGAAAAAAAAGTTGAAAAAAACTCAACCTTTGCTGTAACAAAAGTGAAAAAAAAAGTGTTTGATTTGCATCCTGATTGTCACAAAGAAAGACACAACTAGTGCATTGTTTTGGTGTCTGATTATCTTTCAAACTTATTTTTCATCTTAATAATGTCCAATGAAAGTTTCAGAACATATTCCTTTATTAGTCAGCAGCGGAGGGTAAAGTGCACACAGAGAAAACATGTATTATAAATAAGCAATCAAAAACTGTAATAAAAAACGTAAAGAATCCACAATAACTTAAATGTTATACAGACAGAATAACTAATAACTCATACAGTAACTGAACTGAAAGTGTTTTGTGGTCTACAATTTTAAAAGTTTAAAATCTGATCGAGACAAATCCAAGTCACGACTCTTTTCGTAAAACAGTCAACATGGGAGGACGTCTTTCGCGTTTCATAATGTTCTCGATCAAAACGTCTTTTGGAAGTTTCTATTTCAATGTCGTGTCTCCAACAGATGCAAAGTATCCTCATAGACGTTCATGTGATATCTTACGTCATTCAGCTTGTTGTAGCATTCAGTCTTTTCAAAATAAACTTACAACTTCACGGGAAACAACGCAGGTAGGTTGAGGCAACACAACTTAGTTAGGTTTAAGGAAAGACGGTCATTTGGGTTCAAATTACTACGTATTTTGAAGGGTATAATTAACACTATATATATATATATATATATATATATAAATATACATATGTATATATATATATATATATATATATATATATATATATATATATATATATATATATATATATATATATATACCGTAAAAGTCGGGTTACAAGCCGCTACTACCTTCGGTCAGTGTCCCCGTTAGCTCCCCGCTGTAGCCAGCAAGCGCTCCTGCTAGCGCTCTGCTAGTTTCGCGCTAAATTCCGCTAGCGCTCCGCTAGCTCCCCGACAACCACCGAAGGTAGCGAGACCGGCCCCGCCTCCACACCCGACTTGGGCAGAGGGGACGCGGGCAGTAGCAGCAGCAGCGGAGAGCTAGCAGCAGCAGCTAGCTAGCGCTGCTGCTAGCTTGCTACAGCGGGGACACTGACCGGAGGTAGGAGCAGTTTGTAACCCAACTTTTACGGTCTATGAGGGTGTATATGTATGTATGTGCGTATATGTGTATGTATTTGCATATATACCCTTATGCATCTATTTTTATTTGTATGGTTATGTGCTTGTGTATCTTTATGTACATGTAGTGTGCACATCTTTCTTTATATGCATATCTAAAAAATCTATACAAATTTGATGACAAAAAACAATGAGACCAGCCTGACAAATGAGACCATGTTTAACGAATGGGCCTTCAAACTAAATATATAATTATTGTATATTCCTGCCTACACGACGGCATCCAGTCTGATCTATGTGTGAAACGTCCGCACTCAATAAATCTTCATTACAAGTTGACTTTAAACAGACTACAGCATATATCTCATATCTTAGAAAGTCGCTAATCACTCTTTTTAAAACCACTACAAGCATTATTTAGTCGCTAAATCGACGTGAACGCGCTGCTCTGTCTGTTAAACACGGCGCATAATGCAATCAGACACACAACAGCTGAGAAGTGAAAGTGCCGACTGTAAATCAGACGTTGGAGCGCCATCGCAGACGCAGACATCCCAGAGAAACGGCGTTTCAGAGGGAAACAGCGTTTCAGAGGATGGATTTGAGGCAGACGGCGACAGCGAGATCCAGAAGATGAAGCTAGAGACAGGAGGATGGTTTGAGGTATAGCTCAGTCATAGTCATTTTATTTTCAATTTTAAGCTTTTCAGCGTCCTCAAATGAGGTCTGAATGATTCTGAAATTATATCTAGCTGGGTTATTACGCAGGGAATGATAATTTGTACATGATTATTCTAGTTTTCATTGAAAAAAAACATGATTATGCTGTGATTTATTCCAGGGATCTGCACAGAACAAAGATGTTTTTCCTCAAGTGTGTAGATTACGACGCGTGGGCCGGGACGTCGCCGCAGCGCCGCCAGATTTAATTTATAATGACATTGTGACAAACGGTTGCGCCTCCTGAGATTTCAGAACTGAGGGAGGCCCGTAATGCGGTTTTGATACGGGTTTTGAATGAGTCGTGCAGTTCTTTACGTCCGACCTGTTGTGTGTGAAAGCTGAAAATAAAACACAAAAGGGACGCCGGCACATTTACTCAAACACTACGGCGGTTGTAAGGGAACATTTCAACTGGCTATTCAGGGTTTTTCCTTTGTGCAAAAACAAAAAGAGAGGAGCTCGGATGGATGGTAGAAAAGCAAAAGAGGTGACGGCGCTCTGTCACACAACCACGCTGAGAGGATACGATGACAGGGTATTGTTGTCATAGAAACATTTTCTGACAGGAAAAAAGACCCTGAAAAGGACACACACACACACACATAGTCTGCACGACATGCTCTCAATCAATATTTGGGATTTTAATTCTCTCATTCGCTGTTAAAGTTGCTTATTAAATATATTTATGGTAAATGGGCTTTATAGAGTCTCGTCCTCCGACCGCTCAAAGGGCTTCACCCACACGTCAACATTCACCCGTTCACACACTCATTCATACACACACACACACACATTCATACACACACACACACACACATTCATACACACATTCATACACACATTCACACACACATTTATACACAAATTCATAAACAGACAGACACACACACACACACATTCATACACCGACAGACACACACACATTCATACACACACACATTCATGCACACATTCATACACACATTCACACACACATTCATGCACACATTCATACACACGTCCATACACACATTCATACACACATCCATACACACACACATTCACAGACACATTCATACACCGTCAGACACACATTCATACACACATCCATACACACATTCATACACACATCCATACACACATTCATACACACACATTCATACACACACATTCATGCACACATTCATACACACATTCATACACACATTCATGCACACATTCATACACACATTCACACACACATTCTTGCACACATTCATACACACGTCCATACACACATTCATACACACATCCATACACACACACATTCACAGACACATTCATACACCGTCAGACACACATTCATACACACATCCATACACACATTCATACACACATCCATACACACATTCATACACACATCCATACACACATTCATACACACATCCATACACACATTCATACACACACATTCATACACACACATTCATACACACACATTCATACACACACATTCATACACACATTCATACACACATTGATACACACACACATACACACACACATTCATACACATATTTATACACACATTCATACACCGTC
Source organism: Taurulus bubalis (assembly GCF_910589615.1). Taxonomy (NCBI): domain Eukaryota; kingdom Metazoa; phylum Chordata; class Actinopteri; order Perciformes; family Cottidae; genus Taurulus; species Taurulus bubalis. The sequence continues at coordinate 3,324,390 of NC_136602.1, forward strand.
AGACACACATTCACACACATTCATACACACACACACATTCACAGACACATTCATACACCGACAGACACACATTCATACACACACATTCATACACACATTGATACACACATTCATACACCGACAGACACACATTCACACACACATTCACACACCAACAGACACAAGATGCCACCTGCATCATCTGGTCTAATCAGTCTAATCTAAATGCTCATTCACACACACACACACACACACACACACACACACACACACACACACACACACACACACACACACACACACACACACGCACACACACACAGTGTATGAGTGTATTTTATATATTTATTATATTTAAGTCTCCTCATAGTATGAATGAGTGTATTTTATGTTTTTATTATATTTGAGTCTCCTCATAGTGTGAATGAGTGTGTTATATATGTATTTATTATATTTGAGTCTCCTCATAGTGTGAATGAGTGTGTTATATATGTATTTATTATATTTGAGTCTCCTCATAGTGTGAATGCGTGTGTTATATATGTATTTATTATATTTGAGTCTCCTCATAGTGTGAATGAGTGTGTTATATATGTATTTATTATATTTGAGTCTCCTCATAGTATGAATGAGTGTGTTATATATGTATTTATTATATTTGAGTCTCCTCATAGTATGAATGAGTGTATTTTATGTATTTATTATATTTGAGTCTCCTCATAGTGTGAATGCGTGTCCCTGGTGTGTCCGTGCCCTCGCTCCATGGGAGCAGTTGCTCACCTGTGTGAATGCCGTCAGACTCCTGCTGAGAGCTCACCTGTGGAGGATCTTCATTAGCAGTTTATTCCAGATCATCAGACCTGTTTTGTCCTCAGTTTCCGTATTTGAGAATTCTTTGCTAAATTATCTCCACTTCCCATCATCGTCGGTGAGATGAGGTGTGAGCCCAATGGCCTTAAGATCTGCATTTCTTTGGGCCGTCGCCATCTTGGTTTTTGGAAGCAGAAGAGATCCGAAAGGGGCGGAGCTAAGGACGACTGAACTAAACATGCGGTGGAGTGCAGCCGATGAGGACGAGCGCATTAGCAGACCAGACATTATCCATCCGCTTGACAAAGTGCGGCTTCAACCACACAAGCTTTTCCTCCTGCTCATTTCCTCTGAGAGGGAAATCTCTTTTCCTTTTCCCGTCAGCAGACGGTTTACCACCAGATGAAAATAGTCAATAAAAAAGAAATGCAATGTTAACCTACCCTAGTTTTAAAACGTTTTTCATATGTTATGTATGACAAAAATACTAAATAAACACTGTAAGTGGACAACTTGTAAGTAGCACTTTATAATAAGTGAACACTGCTTAGCAGCATGTTTTATCATTTACTAACGGTTTATAAATTATCTTATTAATCATCTATAAGTCCTTAATAATTCATTTTAATGGGGAATCCATCATTTATAAAGTATGAAAACCAAAGCTCATTTATCAAGAATGAAAGATGTATAACTGTGTTTATGATTGAGTTACTAATGAGTGTTCATGTCGGAATAAAGCTTTATAAATTATGAATTCAGTGTTTATTCATGCTTTACTCATGCTAAATAGTGTGTACTTATAATTATAAAGTGCTACCAAAGCTTTTTAGTCCATATAAGTGTTGATCCGTCATCACTTTAAGAGGTTTCCACTCGCTCCACTATATTTAGAAATGTAGATTCATATTTTACATCCTTTTCTCTGCCAGTAAAAGAGCACGTAATACCTCTTTTTGTTGCCGCTTAAACATTTCATCTCCATCTTTGGAGATGTTCACGCTTCATTACGTCATTCTCCTCAATCTTGAGGATTTGAGGACGCTAAACTGCATTTCACTGCAAACATTTGCACACTTTCACCCAGTAAAAAAATGTCAACGCAGGAGTTTAACTTGCCGTATGGCCCCGTTGTGGCGTCACGACATTAACTTGGGAAGCGGATCCTCGGTTAGTCGCCCCGGTAACGGCTGAGCGGGACGGGGCGAACATTTCCTCTCGCAGGAAGTCAAAACTCAGAAAAGCCCCGCGAAAAAAACCGCAGGGAAGCAGCGGAAAGCAATAACATTTGTTCTAACATTTTTGATCACCCCTGCTACCGTGCAGAAATGGGTCACGGCTGCCAGAGACACATCAGACATGTAGCAGGCGTCTGAGTCAGTGGAATCTCTGATGGGCCTTTTTCCTCCACGCTGTCAACACCAGTTCAAAGCCGGCGATGTTATAGTGCTGAGGAACGGGGAAAAAAAAGTTTTGTTTCAGCCTTTTTCCACTTCTTTGCTCATTTATGATCGTGTCTCACTCTTCGCCCCGGAGTCACCCTTTCTTTCTTTCTTTCTTTCTTTCTTTCTTTCTTTCTGTTGTTGCCTTCTGTTTTACGTGAAACAAAAAGATTATTCTGCATTGAATTCCTCTCGGCTGCGCTTCCGCCGCTTCGCTTCGTCGAGTGATTCATCATCGTCTGTAATCAGCCCAATTACCGCAGCGTGGCGCGTGAGCTCGAGCAACTTTACAGACGGCGGCGGGATGAAAACGCAACTGGAGAGGAGAGGAAGCCGGAGAGGAGAGGAAGCTGGAGAGGAGAGGAAGCCGGAGAGGAAGATGGAGAGGAGAGGAAGCCGGAGAGGAAGCTAGAGAGGAGAGGAAGCTGGAGAGGAGAGGAAGCCGGAGAGGAGAGGAAGCTGGAGAGGAGAGGAAGCCGGAGAGGAAGCTAGAGAGGAGAGGAAGCTGGAGAGGAGAGGAAGCCGGAGAGGAAGATGGAGAGGAGAGGAAGCCGGAGAGGAAGATGGAGAGGAGAGGAAGCCGGAGAGGAAGCTAGAGAGGAGAGGAAGCTGGAGAGGAGAGGAAGCTGGAGAGGAGAGGAAGCCGGAGAGGAAGCTAGAGAGGAGAGGAAGCTGGAAAGGAGAGGAAGCCAGAGAGGAAGCTAGAGAGGAGAGGAAGCTGGAGAGGAAGCTAGAGAGGAGAGGAAGCCGGAGAGGAGAGGAAGCTGGAGAGGAAGCTTGAGAGGAGAGGAAGCCGGAGAGGAGAGGAAGCTGGAGAGGAAGCTAGAGAGGAGAGGAAGCTGGAGAGGAGAGGAAGCCGGAGAGGAGAGGAAGCTGGAGAGGAAGCCGGAGAGGAGAGGAAGCTAGAGAGGAGAGGAAGCCGGAGAGGAAGCTAGAGAGGAGAGGAAGCTGGAGAGGAGAGGAAGCCGGAGAGGAGAGGAAGCTGGAGAGGAGAGGAAGCTGGAGAGGAGAGGAAGCCGGAGAAGAAGATGGAGAGGAGAGGAAGCCGGAGGGGAAGCTAGAGAGGAGAGGAAGCCGGAGAGGAGAGGAAGCCGGAGAGGAGAGGAAGCTGGAGAGGAGAGGAAGCCGGAGAGGAGAGGAAGCCGGAGAGGAAGCTAGAGAGGAGAGGAAGCTGGAGAGGAGAGGAAGCCGGAGAGGAGAGGAAGCCGGAGAGGAGAGGAAGCTGGAGAGGAGAGGAAGCTGGAGAGGAAGCTAGAGAGGAGAGGAAGCTGGAGAGGAAGCTGGAGAGGAGAGGAAGCCGGAGAGGAGAGGAAGCTGAAGAGAGGCTCCTCTGCTCGATAGCTGAGGCGTCTCGAGAATCCCTGACCGTCTTCATTTTCTTCATTGGAAGTCTAAAACACTGTCGGGCTCCCGGTCAGAGTCAGAGTTTCTGGGGTTGAGATAGATTTGATATTGAGCTACAGTCAAAAATAAATAAATAAGAGAAATCGCTTGCAGGATCTTTTTTCGGCAACGATCGACCAAAAAGATTTGACTGAGTCTGAAACAAGCAGGCTGGGTTTCAGGGGTTTTATCTCACTTTGAGAAAAAGTATCTCCAGAGGATAAATTCAGGAGATACATTAAAAACAATGTATAACAAAAGGTTGGTTTGATTCTATTTAAGATTAGACATTAATGCATTCACTACATCGGGTGTTCTTTTTGAATGAAGGACGTTCCACTGTGATTTGGAGGATTGCAAACGGCAGCAATTCTCTGGGCAATATCTTAACATTAAAAATTCAACATCAGGGAACCATCGTCCATCAACTTTGACTATGTTTGAGCTCCAGAGCGTCATTAATGTACACGGAGTCCTGCGCTCTGTCCTGACTCTCCTCCCTCTCCGCAAGGTCGGAAATGAATCCCGAAAAGAAATGTAACGCAATTCACGGGAGCAATGGTTGCCAATGGGATAAAAGAAATGGAAGGATCCCCTTTAACCTTCCCGTCGTGTTTGTTTTAGTGATCACTTTAGTGATTCCAGTCGACCGGTCTGTTTTCACACTTTAAAAACAACCTATTTTTAGGCCCTTTCCTCGAAAATGTCACACCCAAACTAAAAAGGGTGTATCTCTGCAACCACTAGGGCTATGTGAATAATGTTGGTGTTATGATAAAAGGGACACGTGTGAGATTTTGTTCAGATGTGTAAATATCAGTATATATGTTACTAGTTAAGAGTAAATGAAGATGACACACAGGAAAAAAAATTAAGATTTCAGGTCCGCCTATAAAAAAATCACTTTCCGGATGATTATTTTTTTTGAATGTTGCAGCTGTAAGGTCCAACTCTAACCCAAATCATAGCTCAATATGTGAACATTCTCTAACCCAAATCATAGCTCAATATGTGAACATTCTCTAACCCAAATCATAACTCAATATGTGAACATTCACTAACCCAAATCATAGCTCAATATGTGAACATTCTCTAACCCAAATCATAACACAATATGTGAATATTCTCTAACCCAAATCATAACTCAATATGTGAACATTCTCTAACCCAAATCATAACTCAATATGTGAACATTCACTAACCCAAATCATAGCTCAATATGTGAACATTCTCTAACCCAAATCATAACACAATATGTGAATATTCTCTAACCCAAATCATAGCTCAATATGTGAACATTCTCTAACCCAAATCATAACTCAATATGTGAACATTCACTAACCCAAATCATAGATCAATATGTGAACATTCTCTCTGCAACGGTTGACTTTGATAAAGTGAAGCAGAACAAAGTTAGAGAGGGTTTAGAACAGAGAACATTCAGGCGATGACTCCAAAATTTGCATTTGCGCACATTTTAATGTGCCAAACCATATATTTCACTTGTATATTACTTATGGTGTTCAATACATCCAAATACAGCAGTTTGGGGCTTTTTTTTCTTCATAAAACGAGCTATAAGTTCCAGTTTTCTTTCAGTCAAAGGTTTTGCTCTTATGAACACAAAAAACATTAATCATCACCACATTTTATTTAACACATTTCTAAGCTGTAAACAGAGTCTAAGGCTGTTTGACCGGGAACACCATGATGGGTGTTACAAAGTTGACTAAACCACTAAAAATTCGATGAAAGTGGTGATCAGCAATTGTATATGTTTAAATATTGAGGCAATGAGATGTAACACACAACATTTATGATTGATTAAAGTTGTACATCTGTCAGATTTGACCAGAACACGACAGGAGGATTAAATCAGGGTGTTTTTTTATTTGGATAAATATCGTGTTAAATCTCTTGAATATAATAATATTGGTAAAATATAAATAATAGATAAAATATTTAAATCCTTTTTTTTATTTTATTTACTTCCTCATTGTTTGGGACCCCACACACTCCAATGCTGGGTGTGTATACATTATGATAATGTTTTTCTTCTGAGCTTATTAAAGCCCAGCTTTTTGAAGAAAACAATATACAGAGAGGACCATATAGCATCGTTATTACACAGGATAAGTCATTACTTCTTTTATATTAAATTATGTTGACCCAAAAGTCATTCAAACACAAATAAATGTACACTATGTGATATTACTTCTCCCTGTGCAAACTATTTTTAAATCTCACCAAGAATAACGGCAAGAGTACGACAGATATTTGTGATTTTAGAGAAGTAATCCTGCGTTAAAAAAAATAGTCGACACCAATAAGAGCGCTTGAAAAGCCGTTTAACCACAGCGTTGTTGACAGAATCATGACTGCTCTTCTGTAACAGACTGGCATCGATCAGAAAGTCTCATAAAATGAGGGAAAAGTCACAAAGTGTCGAACAATAAGAGTGTGTTGAGCCGTTTAAGATAAGATAAAATAAGATAATCCTTTATTGCATTACAGCAGCAAGAGACACATACATAAAAAACAAGTAATGTAAATAAACAGTAAAAATAGTAAAGAAGAAAATAATCCACATTAGCAATCTTATATATACAGACGGGGTAAAAAAAGTATTTAAAATGTATTTATATTGCACCAGTTGAGGTGATGTTAGTGACCAAAGTGAAGTGTTATTCAGTGTTTTTTTTGTTATTAAGAGAATCTAACAGAGTTGTTATCTCCTTCCAGGTGTCATAGCAGATTCCCAAAAATGTAATTTCTTAAATTGACTCTGTTACGTCACTGTCTCTTAGCTTTTAGTTTCTTTTAACTTGTGTTGTTCTGTGTTTTCTGTCTGTAACTATGTGTTGTTTATGCTGCTGCCTTTCTTGGTCAGGTCTCCCTCGAAAAAGAGACTTTTAATCTCAATGGGACTCTCCTGGTTAAATAAAGGTTTTAAAAAAATAAAAAATAGCGTCTCTTTCAAACTTAACAGCTTCAAGAATAAATATTGTTCTTCCGAAATAATCTGTCAACACCTCCCCGATGCTTCATTGTTTTCTTCACAGCAGTGAAATGAGGATCTCAAAAATCGCCTCGTCATGAAATAAAATAAATAAACAAATACATAATGTAATAAAAGGTGTGCGTCTTAATCAAACTTCAGTGATGAAATGCTGATGCACTTCCTGGCTGCGTTGGCTGAGCAGGTGGAGTGATTACGGTTCAGGAGCTGAGTGGGTGAACCGGCCGGAGCCGGTCCAGTGAAGCTGATCCGTCAGGAAGGTTTTCACCTGATGTGACATTAATGTGCGGATTGTCAATCTCCTAAATTACTTTAGCTCGAGGACTTTATAAAAAAAAAACGTCTCTGAGGAAGCGCAGTCAGTGCTTTCATCTCGCGGTCAAAGTCTCTGTTGTGGCTCTTAAGTGCTGGCAGAGATTTCCTTGTCTCTGCATTCTGTCGCTATCAATTTAACTAAAACAGAACTGTGTGTGTGTGTGTGTGTGTGTGTGTGTGTGTGTGTGTGTGTGTGTGTGTGTGTGTGTGTCACACGGAGAACTTCAGACAGACCGAAGCAGCCTTCAAACCTGGACATCTTTATTTCAACAGCAGCCTCTTTTTCTTTTTTTTAAAGGATCGTTATTTTGCCGTAATAAGAGTTTGGCATTTTATAGTTACGATGACATTTTCCTCAACAATTTTAGTTGCTGGCTGGGTTTTGGGAAATGTGGCTCGACTGGTACTCTCAGATTCACAACAACATGATGAGCAAAAGTGGAATGAAACTGACATTCTTGGACTCCACTACACTACTTACAAATAGTGATAAAACCAGAAGAGAATTTGTTTACTTTAGGACCTCACATTTTCACTTTTATTTAAAGTTACTGTGAGGAACTGGTTATGAATCCGTCTCAACGTAATCCTGCTGTAGGGAAGAACCAGAACCAGGACCGACTGGAGCAGACCATCAGACCTCTGCTGCAGGAACATGAGAGGTTTTCTCCACCCGTGAACACTAACGTCGGGTGTGTATAAAAAATACTTACAACAATACATGGCAAATTGAAGTACTCTTCTTTTATATGCGCCTACACAACGTCTCATGAAACGGCACCGGGCCGCACAGAAAGAATGAATGAAAAATATCAACAACAAAAAAATAACCAAGGCCGGAACAATGTTTTATTTTGAAAAATAACCGGATACATCCGTCTGTGCGTAACTCAGACGTAACATCTTGACATATGTCAAGAGGTTACGTGATATGTTACTTCAAAAACTAAACTTAAGTCCATTTCAACTCTGCCGGTGATCTGGATTAAAACCAAGGCAGAGTATCCTGAGTACGCCAAAAAGATAAGTTACAGAGTAGACTGGAGGTTTAAGTTACGGAGTAGACTGGAGGTTTAAGTTACGGAGTAGAGTCAGTAGACTGGACATAAAGAACACAAGTCTGGTGTCGTTGTCGCCCGTCACCCCGAGATGGGACCGGCTCGTAGCAGAGAAACAAACTCGTGGCTCCACAAATTCGGAGTAATGGTGAGTTGTATTTTTATGCACTTTATATTTGTTTTTATGCCGGTCGTACCATTTTATTACGACATATTTATTACGTCATATTTAGCCGGTCCGTGAAATAATTGTCTGACACGAAACCGGTATGTAGCGGAAAAAAAGTTGAGGATTAGTGTTCTAGGGTTAAGGGACTCCGGTGCTCGGAAACACTACCGCTTTCGTCCACAGGGACCGCCAAAATCAAGACGAAAGTTAAGTTCCTCATAGTAGCTTTAAATAAAGGGTCCGTCTACAAGATTACAAAAAAGGTTTTAAAAAGTACTTCATTTAAAGAGAAAATAGTGAGCTGATTAGCTTTTTACTGCCTGGATTTATGAATGGGTTATGGACAAGAAGGACTTCACATCTTTTAGTATTTGATATTTACTTGCCTGACTGCATACTCAGCTTATAGTTGGTCAGATTACAATTAGAAAATTAATCCATGTGACTGTAAGACACAAAAAAGGGTAAGAACTAAAGGCACCACACCTGACTTTTTCCTGATATTGTTAATTTAATGATACGTATCACTGTATTAATTCATGTAACTATTAATCTGCATGGTAATTAAATTCATCAGAATACTCATTCCTTTCAAAGTGACTGCTGCTTTGGCGAAAGGTATCTAGACGCAGAGTCCTCCAGGAAATAAAGTCAATGATTCTGATATGAACAGGTTCCTATTCCTGATGAAAGTCTTTTTAACATGACGGTGGCAACGCTGGTTACTTTTGAGGGACCCTTTTATATCAGGAAAATCAAGGAAAAATCATGGTATAAATCCCTCCCCCCCCCCAAAAAAAACATGTTAGGTATCAAATTAAACATAAAAATCAGGGCTACAATAATATATAATCCTGATGTACAACCTCAAAACACAACTCAAACAATAAATAGGATTAGGGGTTAGAGTTATTAGGGTTAGGGTTAGGGCTTAAAGGGCTATGAGGTGAATATTGCACGTTTTACTCCACTGCATTATCTGACAGTTGGAGTTTGTAAGTTTGAAGACGGGTCCGCCACCAGACGGGTGAACCGGAGACTCAGCTGTCCGTTGGGCTCATTCGCTGCAGCAGGTGATAAATGATGATGAATGATTTAGCCTCTTTGCCGGCTCCGTGTTGCAGCTGGGTGGCTTGTTAGGTAATTCAACCACAGCACCCCGGCATGCAGGAACTAATCTTGTTGGTTAACAGCTAATGATCGGTTAACGAGGGTCGACTGTCAGTCAGAAAAGGTAGTAGTTAAAAATAGCTCCACGTTGACAGGCTAGTTTGTTACATTCTGGTGATAAGACTTCTGCACTTTTACAGTAGTTAAATGTTGAGTGCACTACTTATGAATTCTTCCTTTCCCTTTTGCTGGTAAAGTATTTTATCAAATAAGAGACTTTGGCTCACCAGGAGAGAAATGTTATTTTAAACCACAGACACGTTGAATGTGGATGTTTTTTGCGTTCTCACATAGTATAATCAGGTCACCGTTATTAAGTTACGTGCCACGAAAACAGCACATACACAGGACTTTCACTCAGGAGACAGACGTTTATTTCCCGTGTGAAACCAAAAGTAAATACTTAACCTGGTATTGTCGGATTCTGTAGGTCGTAAGCTTTCCAGAAAGGTGCGCTAATCATGTGTGGCATCAAGCTAGGGATATGAAAAGTCATATTTTCATGATTTGAGGAGCTCTCTCGAGTCACTTTCGAGTGCTCTTTATGGTTTATGTTAATATTTATGGTTGAATTGTGTTATAAACCTGTAAAATGGTTTTATATTCTCTTGTAAGGCTGTGCAGGTTTTTTTTTTGCTGTTTCACATCAGTGGCTCTGGTATCGATTCATGGGAGTACGAGGACTTGGACAGTGAGGAAGACCTCCTGATGAAGAATTCAGCCCCCAGTTTTTTGGGGGGTTATTAATTAAATACGCGTGTTACATTGTTATTTTGTACGTTCACCACGTGTCATGCACATTCCTGCTAACGTGCTGCACGGCAATGTGTGCTTTACAGAAACATACAATGCTAATATCTTTTTCTTGCATGCCAAAGTAATTTTGCCGTCTTACGAGTATTCAATCTTAAAAAATAAAAAGCCCAAACATTTTCACTTTCATTTCGAGCTGTCACAATTTTTTTCTTTTCTTCTCATCATCACTCTTTTGAGACTTCTTCTCTGCTAGTGACCGGTTAACGTGATCTTTCACGCTCGACTCACTGGTGAGCTAACGCACGACACGGGACGGGACTTTTCGGCGCTCGACTTAATGGAACGTAACGCGCCGTGGGTTTTAACCATTAAAAGTTCTCCAGCCAGAAAACCTTCTCTGTATATTAAAATATATATATGAAGGACACATCCGCAAATCCACACAGAGGCTATTTTGGCTTCAAGCCACTCTTGAGGCAGTAATCCATCGTGATTGAACTGTGACATCCGAGCTAAAGCCGTACAGATGACGGGCCGAGCTTAGTCTCTCATTTAACGGACGTTCATTCATCAGCTTTTCCCCCCTTAAGGCAACCACAACAGAAACAGATTGGTTGGTGATTTCAGAGTTCTGGTGAAACTGTGTTTGTCCTTTCAGTGTTAAGAAGAAATAACAATAATACTAATTGAGATGACATCTTGGATCGTCCGGAATAGATTTGTGCTCCCTAGAAACCTCAGAGAGTGCGACATCTGTGTTAATGATGACTTATAAAATGGATGCTCCTCGTCCTCGCCTCTGATTGGCTCAGCTGTTAAACACCTAATAAACGCACACCTGTGACCGCATAAATGTTCATTTAAATGTTAATGTGCCAAAAGGAAAACAATCTCCGCTCGCACCGTGATTGTAGCTAAACGTCTTGATGGAAGGTCTCACTTATTACGAGGATGACAAAAAAAATAACGAGTTACATTCATGGAGCGTCTCTCGTGTTCCAGCCTTTGTTTAAGAAATGTGTTAAAAGGCAGCGCGTTGCAGGGCCTCGCCTCTCGAGAGCCGTCTCTTCACGCATCGTCACATTAAGAGTGAAGAAAAGGAACCGAGGATGTATTAACAGCAGAGTCTGTACAGGGAAGGTTTTCTTTTCTGGAGTCGGTCGTCTTTTTTGAAGCAAATTGACAAGATGTTGACATCACTGATTAGAGGGTTTTGCACCACCACCTCCTTCACAAATACATCAAAAACACATCGGACAGGAGAGCAGGAGGGAGTTGTGAGGGGGAAGAAGAAAAGAGGAGACTGGAGGAGCAGAACATTAAAGAATAGAAGCCACAGTGATTTAAGAAGAACCGTCTTCGTCTGTTTAAAATCCATAGTTCTGATTGTTAAGCGAGTTGTCAAGTGGCTTATTGCCGCTATAATAGTCGTAACACCAGCGTAATAAAAGGGCCTCGGTATTACAAACCATAAAGTTTAGAATCTGAATGCCAGTTGTTTTGCTGTTGTTGACTAATAAAACCGATAGACAGAGGTGAGGAGCCGCAGCGTGATGCGAGAGTACCGAGTGCATGAAGAATGAGAGGAGTGCGCTTCTCCCGACATGAAAAGGCGAACATGAAGCAGACGTACAGTCAGAGGTCTGACAGCGAAAGTGTCAAAGTGTGGCGGTTGAGCTGGTGGATCAAAGTGTGTATTTACCTTCAACTCCAGTGACCTGACTTAAATCCAAACGCACGCCGAGAATGATTCCACTGTCAGGGAAGTTTTCATTTGAAATCAAAAAGGTGAAGCTCTTTCCACTCTTCCTCCTCCTCCTCCTCCTCCTCCTCAGCCGAGGGGTTAAGTCGTCTAACTTTAACTGACTCGCTGGGAAATGCATAAATAAAACATTTTGTTGATGCAAACGCACGAGAATAGTCCGATTTAATGTTGATAATTAGTATAATTAATATGGGGACCCTTTTATATCAGGTCACAATGTACAAATCAAGAAAGAAAACATGGTTTAAATCCAAAAAAAACATGTTAAGTATCAAATTAAACATAAAAATCAGGGCTACAGTGATATACAATCCCCATGTACAACCTCTAAACACAACTCAAACAATAAATAGGATTCGCTTAAAGCGCTACGTGATGGACAAATAATTAATTGGCATCGCTGTTTGATACATTTTTCATCCTCTTTGTCATTTCTCAAGCAAAATGATGAATAGTCACTGGTTAAAACTTCTCTTTCTTCTGTTTTCTGTCATTATTAATAAAAAATCTTTGGGTTTTGACTGTTAATCGAACAAAACAAGCACATCTGAAGATGCCCCCTTGGATTTTAGAGACAATTGTGACTCCACTATATTCTGAAAGTGAAGTTAGTTGCTTTAAAAAAGAAAAGAAACTCAGTAAAGTCAGCATGACCTGCGGTAACAATCGTGATGGACTTCACAAAGGAGAAGAAAAGAGCGCCTCGGTCGACTGATTATCCGAGAGAGAGCGAGAGGCGTCACAGTTCTGGACGCACACGGTGAAAACCAACAAGGTCTCTGGGAAAAGCAGCGCAGGAATAGAAACAGAGCCATGTTCAGATACCGCCCACGAGGAAGAGACAGAAATGTAAACGTCTTTATGAAATGTAAAAATAGAATGAATGAAGTCCATTAGAGTTCATCTGCTGATGACGTGATGGAAATTTTAATTGCAGTGACTCACTAATTAGACATGTTAGACGTGAAAACACACACAGGAATTGGCAGCGGAATCTTTTTTTTATTTTTGTATCTTATTTTCATGGCAGAAAATCTGTAAATGGAGTCTCAAATTGACCTTTTTGTCATTTTATTCTTACTTACTGCCTCACTTTGGTCATTTTTTCACGGGACGTTTATTTCGTGGAGAATTCCTGACATCTGCTCACTTTGCCAGACTTCTTATTTGCCAATGAATCCCACGAAAGAAGAAGAAGAAAAAAAACGAATTGATCCCGATAACAAGTATTGTCTCTGCTGTCAAATTCCTCCGAGCCACGGAGCTCCATTGTTTCCCGGAAACACATTAGTGAGTTGCACTGGGTGACATATTCCTTCATCATGAACACACACACACACACACACACACACACACACACACACACACACACACACACACACACACACACACACACACACACTGCTGCCTGAGATACTTCCTTGGGGTTCAAAATGTGGATTAATCTGCCTTTATTCCCTAATGTTTGAGTAGCAACTGCTAATAACTACACGATTCCAGCTGTTTTGGGGAATAAAAACAAACAAACAAATGTGTATTTGTGAGATGAAGATTGTTATGAGTTTAGCTTTGAGGGAGAGAAGACAGAGTATTTGGGTTTTGGTTCTTTAATGGGATATGTTGACACTGGAATTAATCAAATATTTATCGTGATAACAATTTTGGAGTCCCATAATAAAATGAATACGATCAATAAAATGGTTGCTGCATATAAAACTCTGCTGCATATCCACCATAGACTCTATATAAGGAGTTAATGTTGTGATGTCATCGGTTGGTTTGTGGATTGTGGTTTTGAAGCCTTGAGTTTGGCGTTTTCGCCGTCGCTATCTTGGATTATTTTTTTTGCAGCCAGTGAACAGAGATGACCGTATTTTGACGTCATGACGTAGAGACACATAAGTCTCTGGTAGCAACCTGTCAATCAAAAGGGAGCCCCGCCCTCAAGCATCTCCGGCTTTATGGTCTGTTCGACTCTAAATGGACCATAATTCCCTAAATGAACATCACGTAACTTTGGCTTTAGGCAGACACGGAGACGGCAGGTCGGTGGATAAATGGGTTTTTATTGGATGACAGCTGGTGATGTACAGGGCAGGCGGTGAATGAAGGTAGGGAGGCGAGGCGCGGATCTCATGGGCAACAGGGAAAAGATGTTAGACATAAATATGAGTGGGTTTGATGAGTAGATTGCGGGCGGGCAGGTGCGGAGATGAGCCCAGGTGTGATGTATTGAAGAAGACTTGAAACTAGAGATTGAGACATAAACTCATGTTTACAATGTTTACTGAGGGAATACATCAAGAGAAGTAGAGTCATTTATATAGACTTCTATACAACCAGAGGAGTCACCCCTGGTGGTCAGGAGAGAGAATGCAGCTTTAACATGAAGCATATACTTCTATACAACCAGAGGAGTCGCCCCCTGGTGGTCAGGAGAGAGAATGCAGCTTTAACACATGATGCATAGACTTCTATACAACCAGAGGAGTCGCCCCCTGGTGGTCAAGAGAGAGAATGCAGCTTCAACACATGAAGCATATACTTCTATACAACCAGAGGAGTCGCCCCCTGGTGGTCAGGAGAGAGAATGCAGCTTGAACACATGAAGCTTATACTTCTATACAACCAGAGGAGTCGCCCCCTGGTGGTCAGGAGAGAGAATGCAGCTTTAACACATGAAGCATAGACTTCTATACAACCAGAAGAGTCACCCCCTGGTGGTCAAGACAGAGAATGCAGCTTTAACACATGAAGCATAGACTTCTATACAACCAGAGGAGTCACCCCCTGGTGGTCAGGAGAGAGAATGCAGCTTTAACACATGAAGCATAGACTTCTATACAACCAGAGGAGTCACCCCCTGGTGGTCAGGAGAGAGAATGCAGCTTTAACACATGATGCATAGACTTCTATACAACCAGAGGAGTCACCCCCTGGTGGTCAGGAGAGAGAATACAAGTGTAAGATACTTCCACAATGGCAGCCTGTGATACACTTGCCAGAGCGTTGATGCTGCAGTCCAGAGCAGAAGAGCAATAAACTGTATGTTAATCATTTTAACAGAGATGAATGAATTCGGGTGCAGAGGAAACTTATTTGAAGTCTTATTTTGATGCAAATATTTGTTAATTAGCCTCACAATTTAAATAAAACATATTCAAAGAAGCACATGCGATTCAATTGAGCACTTTAAATACAGTCAAACAAACTACATTCAATGTTATGATTAAAAAAAGCCTAGAAATGCAGACGGTTTCATCCGTTTTATTTATTTTTTCCGTGTAAGGCTCGGATTAGAGGAGCTGTGTACTTGTCTTTTCTATCAGTGATCGTACTTCTAAACCTGTTTATTTCTGGTCTCAACCGACCTCGTGGGGAAGTCTGGCGGGAGGAAAAAGAGAAAAAAGATTTATCTGGTACTTTGCAACGGCTTCTAACAAGATTCAGCCAATCAGAGCTGCGGCATCGCACTATATCAGAGGGAGTTAATGGCACGAGGAAGATGGAAGAACGAAGTATGAGGCATGAAGAGGAGAGGACGTTATATTAAGAGGAGGAGGAGGAGGAGGAGGAGGAGGAGGAGGAGGAGGAGGAGGAGGAGGAGGAGGAGAGCGCTGTGACAGAGGGGTGGAAGGAGCTGGAGGAAGAAGAAAATGGCCAAGATGGAGGAGGAGGAGGAGGAGGAGGAGGAGATGTTCTGCTGTCTCCACCAGCAGACGCTGACGGGTCCAGCAGCACACGCAGCAAAACTCTCCCAGTCCACTGCCAGATAAATAGCTTTACACAAACACACACACACACACGCACACGCACACACACGCACACGCACACACACACTCGAAACTAAATAAATAGCTTTATACTCAGCAACAGCCAAAGTGGGTCAGACATCAAAGTAGCCACTCGAAAAGCTGCTGGAGCTGTCGACACACACACACACACACGCACACACACACGGGCATGCACACACTTGCTTACTCCAAATTGCTGCTTGAACTGTCTACACGTTCACACACACACATTTGAAGACACACACTTGTGCTTACTCCAAATTGCCACCCTCTTCTCCACTGCTTTCCCTCCTCACTCTTCTTCTTTCTTTCCTCACACACACACACACACACACACACACACACACACAACCTCTCGCGTCTTTTAAATTGCAGCGAGCCGGTGCCATGGCTGACCAAATAACAGCAATCAGGAAGTCTGAGTGCTGAGGGACAAAGGCTGCCAGCCACTTTGGACAGACAGACACACACACACACACACACACACACACACACACACACACACACACACACACACACACACACACACACACACACACACACACACACACACACACTTTGTAATACACATTCAGCAGCAAAGATAAGTCCGTTTTCAGAGGAAAGGCCAATAGGAGGTCAAATAATGTAAAGCACAGTGGCAACACAAATTATGTGGAAATTCAACCTCCAATAATCTTAAATATTACGATATGGTTCATATATAATGACTGCAGCGTTGAAGGAGGAGACTCTGCAGCGCTATTTGACTTTTTAGCCTCGCTTGGCTCTCGGGTCTGTTTACTGGACGGTTCGGCCTCAGCGATCTCATCAACCTCGTTTCAAGCAGCAGCAGCTGGCAGCTCTTTAAATCACACAAGCTTCGGTGAACCCGCCGCCGTACAAGAGCCGCCCGGCGCCGAGCGGCAAACGGACACAGTTAGAAACCCGCATGGCGAAGGAGGTGGAAGATGTAGCAGCTGAGGAGCCAGATGCTAAGTACAGTAGCTCAGCTGCTTTGCTACATTAACATGACGGCTGTGTGCCTTTGAAGATCGTTTGGAAGTTCTTTGTTCTCCAATTGGCCAAAAATGTAATTATGTAGCTTTTAGTAGCATTTAAAAATAAATTAAATATGTAAAGATAGATTTTCTGGAGATTAACCTTTCAATTATTATGTAATAATGGTGAAAAAAATCTATCAAAGTCTCCAAAAGCAAAGGATGACTTCTTCAGAATGCTTAGGTTTTCACTCAATTGTCGCTTAAAACAAAGAAAAGTAGCAAATATTCACAATTAGGAAGCTGCTTGAAAAAAAATTGTTAAATGATTAATAAATAAATAATGAATAGATTATCAAAACATCCACCGGATGCATTTGAGAAACAAGTATTTTTAACGTGAAGCGGCGTTATTCTGTGTTTTAACGGTTAAAATCGAACAATAAGCGGGAAAAAGCTGAGTGCAATGATGGTGAGACTACAACTCCCATGATCCTTCGCTTCTTTCCCACGTCACTGAACCCACATCATTAGATATTGTGCGTTTATGAAAATGATTGAAATACTTCTACTACTTCTACTACTTGCCATGCAGTCACAGATGCATTTGTGTATTTCAAAGACATAATTTACAGACGTTTATAGACCGGCAGCAGAATCTTTGCAGATGGAAGCGGCTCGTCCGACAACACGCTGCTGCTTTTATTTGCTATTTTTAGATGAAAGTGAGCAGACTTTGTTATCCCTGAGTTGCTAGTTAAGTTTAGCTCTGCGTCGATAACTCCGCCAAGCATTCAGACTCGGCTTCTGGTTTAAAAAAAAAACAGGGAAGGGAGGAAATAGAAAGCGCCATAAATGTGCTTTGATGTAGTCGGAAGTTACATAAAGGGCAATTAAAAACACTTCCGAACTCCCAAATTGCATCACATTAATCACGAGAACACAAAATCGTAACACGCAAACCTGACCCGTAAACACAAGCATCTACTCGTCCTTTAATAAACCCCACTGTAGTTGCTCCGCTCTCCTCTTCTTCGCACATTTTAAGAAGTTGTGTTCTCATTGAAGTCAAACTTCCCTTTGAGTTCGCCTGCAGTGCACTTCTGAGTTTAGCTCTTGCGAGCGCAGGCGTCCCACAACACAAACAGGGAGTGATTTATGGTTGCAGACAGCCAGTGTTTTCCCTGTCAGGAGGTCGGTAATGGGAGCCAATTGAAGAGTGAAAGAAACATTGTGTTGCTTCGAGTGGAGGGACTATAGCGAGGAACGCAATGTGCTGTTCCTTTCTGTCGCCCTCCTCAAACTCCAGAGCCCAGCACACCGCCACAGGATCTGGACTCGGTCTTTGCCTCCCGTACGACTGGCTGACAGCCTCCCACTCCCACTGTTGTTTGTATTATGCAGAAAGGGAAATCAGGGATATGAATTTAATTTCTTTTACCAGATTTTCCGTGGGTAGTTGTGTCAAGCATAGACTGTGTATAAGAAGTGGAAGTAGTCGTTAGTTTGTTGGTTTTGACGTCTCGAGTTCGCCGTTTTGACCGTCGCCATCTTGTTTTTTTTTGCCCATATTTGTGTGCCGTAGAGATGCTAGCGACCTGTCAATCACCTTGTAGCCCCGCCCCTAAAGCATCCCCTGCTTTATGGTCTGTTTGACTCTAAATGACCATAATTTACTAAATGAACATCATGCTGTATTGAAGAAGACTTGAAACTAGAGATTGAGACATAAACTCATGTTTACAATGTTTACTGAGGGAATACATCAAGAGAAGTAGAGTCATTTATATAGACTTCTATACAACCAGAGGAGTCGCCCCCTGGTGGTCAGGAGAGAGAATGCAGCTTTAATACATGAAGCATAGACTTCTATACAACCCCAGGAGTCGCCCCCTGGTGGTCACTACAGAGAATGCAGCTTTAACACATGAAATATATACTTTTATACAACCAGAGAAGTCACCCCCTGGTGGTCAGTAGAGAGAATGCAGCTTTAACACATGAATATATACTTATATACAACCAGAGTAGTCACCCCCTGGTGGTCAGTAGAGAGAATGCAGCTTTAACACATGAATATATACTTCTATACAACCAGAGTAGTCACCCCCTAGTGGTCAGTAGAGAGAATGCAGCTTTAACACATGAATATATACTTCTATACAACCAGAGGAGTCACCCCCTGGTGGTCAGTAGAGAGAATGCAGCTTTAACACATGAATATATACTTCTATACAACCAGAGGAGTCACCCCCTTCATTCTTCAGACCCGGAGATTTGCCGTCTGGTGTCGAGCACAAATAAGCATGACTGAATTTTAAGTTTTCAAAAAATTATGTTTAAACATCTTTCCTATTACTAAAAACCTTTTGGAAGGCATTTAGAAAGAGATGTTGTCCGTCCACAATCCAACCTTTCTCTACAATTGTGTGTTTAAGTTAAAAGATCTGCTCTCTGCAGACTTTATTTCTGGCCGCCCAGGAAAGAATCACCTCATCCATAAGCTCCCAGTATTCACCTCACAGTGTCCCAGGGGGCAGCGGGGTCGCACTCAGGCGTGAACAGGCCGGATGACAACTCAATGAATAAAATAAATAAAATGCCTGCAGTAATGACTCGGTGAGGCGGCCGCTCCACTCCGCTAGTTGTAAAGTTGTATTACTGGGAGAGGAAGAAGATTCACCAAAACAGGTAAACCTGGAGCGAAGAGATATTTCATTCTGAAACATTTTGAGTTTAGTCAACTTCATGCTGAGTAAGTTTTTGAATCACTGCGGAGGGATTTTCACCTGGTGGGCTATTTATTTTTAAAGTTACCGTGTACCGTGTATTAAGCAACGTTTTGAAGAGGAGGTCCGACGTTCTCAACAAGAAATGCGAGAATGTGCAGGATTATTTATTATTATATTATTAGTAGTAGTAGTATTTAATCATCCCAGCAAATGGTTTATGAGAAAGGAAACGCATCCACTTGTGACAAACACTGAACATATTTTCTCGTCGTGAACAGAAAAAGAATAGAACAGACGTTCCCATTTAAAATAAAACGTGTAAAAATGTTCCTGTACAGTTTGTGTAAGTGTAGTTCGGATTAAATCCAACTGTAAATTCTGCATATGAAGACAATTCATTGTAATTGCATTGAGAATATTTGGTATAATCTTTAATAAAAGGTGCAATATTTTCAATGTTAGCTTCTTAAGTAAGCCAAAAGAATAATACTTACAAAAATGTCATCTGTATTCAGACTACATTGCATTTACAACATGTATATCAATATTTACAACATAAAAGTAACACAACATGTGAACAGGCACAGCTTATCAAAAGGGCATTTGATGCACAAACATGAAAAGGGGGGGCTTCGTCTGGTAAAATCTGACCCGTGGTTTTACAGTCCGGCTCTTTTTGTACCTGCAGCCTTAAAGGCAACCGGCCGGGACGCCTCCTTTCATGCACACGGCCGTTCATTCCATTCATCTGTTGCACCAGGATACATGAAACAAACAACACTCTGCCGCCAATCAATAAAGGCTCCCAGACTAGTTCCCGGTGCGTTACAGGTCCACATCTTAACACCGCGCGTGTGTGTGTGTGTGTGTGTGTGTGTGTGAGCATGTGTGTGTTAGCCGATAACGACAGCTGTACAGCCTCCACCGCCATCACCCCTGTGACACGGCCACGACCAAACCTGAACATTACAGGCTCTTAGTATTAGCTTTGCCGCGCGCAGCTGTCCCATTGTTGCATTATAGAATGAGCGGGTATTCGCGTTATTGTGTCCACCCCCTGCGGCAGTGCTCCCCTGCTGTTCCGCGCTATTGAGGCAGTAATTGCAGAGTCTCACTTTGCTTTAACACTGTGTGCCCGACCTTGTATTACCCCTGCCGTTTGCCCACTGTGCCGTTTCACAGCCTCCCGAATTATGCATAAACCTCTGTAACTCGTACAACTTACTTGGGGAAGTTTAAGCAGCCGTTCTGCTTTCATCAGCTGGAATCCAAACTGGACACTCGGCCTGTTTAGTACTCCTCCCTTCGCTCTGGACGCTCGTATAGATCCCTGCTTTATTATGCTGAAATAATTACTGAGCGAATATATAATTACTCTCAATCATTTATGCAAAATGCTATTTATAGCGAAGCGTCGGCCGTATATCTTGTAACTTCTGTGTTTCCTTTATTTAATCCAAATCCCTGTAATTGCCTCCACCAAGGAGGTGACGTTGGGTTTGTTTGTCTGTTTGTCAGCAGGTTTATGGAGAAAAAACGGCGGCCCAATTTCCATGAAACTTGGTGGACAGCTGCATTATGGGCCGAGGGCGAACCCATTAAAAATGTCGGTGCACAGGCGGAGGGCCGGGCCCTCGGAGCGCCCTTCTAGTTTCACAGTGACTCAAGGCTCCTGCCGACAATCCACAACCACTCCGATGTCTCCTCTCTCCCTCGGCTCCATCTGTCTCCTCTCTCCTCTCCTCTGTCTCCTCTCTCCTCTCCTCTGACTCCTCTCTCCTCTCCTCTGACTCGTCGTCCTTCTGGTTGTCTCGTAAACCGCTTGAACCCCGACATGCCGACAATATGGCGAAGTTTAAGTGTTGCTAATTGTTGCGCACAGATGTATATATATATATATATATATATATATATATATATATATATATATATATACATATATATATATATATATATATATATATATATATACATATATATAAATGATGATTTTTCCACGCTGTTGCAGGCTGGGAAGCCTCTCAGCTGGCTGTCGTGCGGCGCCTCCGTGTCTTTAACCCGGACGTGTTCTCACACTGACGTTGAGCTTCAGCGATGAGACAGAAATCGAGGGCTAATGAGCCGTGAAATTTTTTTTATGGCATCTTATGATTTCCTTTTTGCCACTCGTGTCTTCACAAGGGATGTGGGGGGGTGTTATGCTATTTACAGGCATTGTTGTAATTACTGCAGTTTAGCTGCTTAAAATCTCTGCACTGTTCAGAATTTGACTTCATGTGTTTGGATACAATGGATGAAAATAAATGACATATTTATTTATTATTATTAAGATGACTTATAACAGAAGTAACCTGAAGGTAAAGGTATACTGTGTGATGTCATTTCTATTAAACATAGAACACACAACACTATTTCATTAATTCATGTAGTTAAAATGTGCATTTAAGTTAACACCAACATACTCTGTTGCACCAACTAATATTCGACTAATTCCTCAGTTGATCAACAGAAAATTAACTAAAAATTATTTTTTAAGCGAAAATGCCAAACTTCACTTATTTCCCAACATTGGATTTGTGAGGATTTGCTGGCGGTTCACAATCTTACGTGACAGTAAACGCACCAGAGTTTTCCCACAGTTTGGCAATTTGAAAAGTTTGGAAGAAATAGCAATCGAGAAAACGATCAGAAGATTAATCGCCAACAAAAACAATCTCCAGTTGCAGTAAAACATAAAGAATGCGGTCGTGATCTAAAAGACAAAAGAACAAAATAGCTGCAATCGAGTGTTGGTTTAAATCTGACTTTGTTCCCATGACTCTGTCCAAACATAAAACCAACACACAAGAAATAAGTTTCTATTCTAAGTCCCCATCTGAAACAAACACTCGACAATCATTCAGAGAGGAACGCATCAGCGAGGAGGCGGAGGCCTAAACTCCCCCAGTGACAGTCAGTCGCCTTCAACGCGGAACAAAGAGCGACGCAGCCACAAGTTGGGTTTTGAGCGACTCTCACTTTCCGCGTGACAAGAAACACAAAAGAGCAGAAAAAGCTCTCATCTGCTGCTGCTGCGAAACCTTGAAGCTCAAACTCCGACTCTGGAAGTTTGTCTCGAGTCAAAATGAAAAGTACAGAGAAGTAGAAGAGGCGAGCTGAGGGCGGAGAAGAAGAAAAAACGACTGATGGTTTCTATATCTATGTATTACCATAGACGAGCACTACAATGTGAACGTTTCCAAAAGGTAAATACAGAAAGATACAGTGTTATGGATTTACAGCAGGTGAGATCTGACTTTAACGTCTCCTGCCGTCAGCGATACAGAGAACGAGGACTTTCTGCTGGAGGAAGAGGAGTGAGCGGCCCGATAGCGGGAGTTATCCGCTCTTTGCACACACACACACACACACACACACACACGCACACACACAGCCTGACCCAGAGTGGCAGCACATCAGATTTCTGCCTCACACGCACCAAACCAGAGCTCTTTCCATGGCAACCGGTATCAGCGGCTTGCTTGGCAGCCGCCTGCAGAGCTACCTACCAACCAAATGACAAATCAACAATGTTGATTCCATCACACTTCTACTAAGACGCCTTTCATCCCCGTCTGTGTGTGTGTGTGTGTGTGTGTGTGTGACCACCGAGATGTCTGCTAAGGATAGAGATAAGGCTGAGCAACTAAAAAACCACAATGCTAAGCGGGCTCTGTGGGATAAACCAAAATAAATAAATAAGAGTGTAGGTTTTTATCTGACAAGGACACACAAGTCTGGATAATTGAAAATGCATCTCTGTTCCTCCACGTTATCGTCACAATAGACACACAAGACACAGCGCAGGAAGAAGAATTCACATCCTTTTCTCACTAATACACAGAGTCTCATTGTAGTCTATGTAGACGTCTCAAGTGGCCTACATTTGGGCTCCTAAATCTATTTTGTTGACGATATAGATGTATTTATTTAACCTGAGTGAGCTGCTCGTAATCTCACAGACTTTCCCTTCACGTTTGCTTGGAAGACCTGGGAACACTTTGGGTATTGAGTAGTTTTGCTGTAACCTCAGGCAATCGGTTTAAAGTCGTAGTATAAGACTAATAAAACTAAATTTATCTCGCCGAACAGTCTAGAAGAAACTTTATTTGTCATAGTACATACTTACACATCCTTAGTATTTTAAGGAGCAGTGGGCTGCCCCTAGTGAAGCACCCAGGGAGCAATTTAGGATTAAATGTCACTCAGTCTGCTCAGGGACACTTCGATATGTGAACTATGGGGAGGCTGGGGATCGAACCGGCAACCCTGTGGTTGCAGGACAACCGCTCGCGGCGATGTACTCAACTGTGTTATCCAGGCGGATAGAAGTCTATGCTTAAAGCTGCATTCTCTCTCCTGACCACTAGGGGGCGACTCCTCTGGTTGTATAGAAGTCTATGCTTAAAGCTGCATTCTCTCTCCTGACCACCAGGGGGCAACTCCTCTGGTTGTATAGAAGTATATGCTTCATGTGCTAAAGCTGCATTCTCTCTACTGACCACCAGGGGGTGACTCCTCTGGTTGTATAGAAGTATATGCTTCATGTGTTAAAGCTACAATCTCTCTACTGACCACCAGGGGGCGACTCCTCTGGTTGTATAGAAGTATATGCTTCATGTGCTAAATGTGCTAAAGCTGCATTCTCTCTACTGACCACCAGGGGGCGATTCCTCTGGTTGTATAGAAGTATATGCTTCATGTGCTAAAGCTGCATTCTCTCTACTGACCACCAGGGGGTGACTCCTCTGGTTGTATAGAAGTATATGCTTCATGTGTTAAAGCTACAATCTCTCTACTGACCACCAGGGGGCAACTCCTCTGGTTGTATAGAAGTATATGCTTTATGTCCTAAAGCTGCATTCTCTCTACTGACCACCATGGGGTGACTCCTCTGGTTGTATAGAAGTATATGCTTCATGTGTTAAAGCTGCATTTTCTCTCCTGACCACCAGGGGGCGACTGATCTGGTTGTATAGAAGTCTATGCTTCATGTTTTAAAGATGCATTTTCTCTCTTGACCACCAGGGGGCGACTCCTCTGGTTGTATAGAAGTATATGCTTCATGTTTTAAAGATGCATTCTCTCTCCTGACCACCAGGGGGCGACTCCTCTGGTTGTATAGAAGTCTATATAAATTATTTTTTCAGTAAACATGAGTTTATGTCTCAATCTCTTTTTTCAAGTCTTCTTCAGTACAGCTTGATGTTCATTTAGTAAATTAGGATGCTTCAGGGCGGGGCTTACAGTGATTGACAGGTTCGCTGCCGCTTCCAGAGACGTACACGATGTTGCTGCACCCAGAATATTATGCAGAAGAAAGTCGTGGACAGACACAGAGATGCACACACCTACACACACACACACACTCAAGACGCACACACACACACGACCGATCTCATGATCTCCAGATTAAACTAAAGTTAAAAGTACAATATTTCTTCCTGAGGCACAGCGGAGTAGAAGAACACAGTACACAGCAATCAGCATTATATTATGTTTGTGGCAGGAATATGAAAATACACACAAAGTACAAAGTATTTCTCTTTTCTTCTTTTTTTACCTTCTCAAATTGAATATCTTTCAGTTTTTGGACAAAACAAGCACATTTAAAGAGATCACCTTGAGCTCTGAATGATTATTTGAAAAAAATAAACAGATTAATGGATAATAAAAAAAAGCCCTAATCCTGCAAAAAGTAACAAGGCCTGATACTTTTTGGTGATTTTAGCACTTCGGCGAAGCGCTGACTCATCACAGTGGTCGTCCTGCGAGCCTCTCGACATTTAAAAAGAAACCCGTCTCTTCTCAGCGTCTCACATATTGTTGCAGTGTCAGAGTCGAGTCTCTGAAATCGACCGCTCAGCTCCGAGCTACTGTAGTTCCCTCTCTCCTTCAGCCTCCTCTTCGGCTGACGATCACAGCGGCGGCTCATTAGTGGAGGAGCCGCCGATGTGAAACGACACCCAGACCGGCCTGTTGACTGGGAGGTGGGGAAAGAAGCGGCGAGAAGCGAATCGTTAAAAAAACAACACAGCCGATGGACTTCCCGGATGCCTTTCGCTCGTTGTTCGCCGGCTAATTATTCCTTATAAAGCTGCAGGAGAGTGGGAGAAATTGTTCCTGTAATGAAACAATAAAACACGCCCGTACATGTGTATCCGCTGTGGGTTTTTTCGGCACGGCCTAATCTCTGGGTGAAATGGTTTTAAAAGCTTTAGTCGATCTCGAATGGGCCGGTAAAACTATATTAGGGAAGATACAAGCAGCATTTATGCTGCTGAGGGCCGAAGCAGCTTCGTCCTTGTTCTCCAAATATTATATTCGATCTCAACTAGAATAATCAGCCAACAGAGGATGGAAACTTTCTTCTACAGTGTCTTCCTTTTGTACACAAACAGGTGAGATATTACAGTCCAACATAGATAATAAAGAAACATTTGTTCTAATGAATGATATAAATCAGTTCTGGAAACTACTACACAGATGAATGTGAGAAGATTTACTGTAAATCAATATTATAATAATCAATAATTATCTCCTCCTCACTACTGACTGACAGTGAGCAGTTTTACAACCTCATGCACTTCATTTGCTGAAAGAAATCTATATTTATTTTTAAATCATGGCAACATTTAAAGAGTATGCATATTACATTATTTATTGCAAGTATATAAACTAAACAATAAAAGCTAATCGTGTTTTTACCTGAAAATGATTGTATCTTTTATTGTATTTATGGTTGTTTTCTTATTTTGTTAAAGTCCCTTTATGATGTATTGCAGTCATTAAATGTGCTAAAGAAACAATCATTTTATAAATTATTCGAGTAAATGTGCATTTTTTTAAAGCCAGATTGTGATAGAGAAGAATCATAAGAAATGGGAAAGAGAGAAATATTCACCCAAATGATGCGACACGTGGCCGTCTGTTCCCGGACAAAAGGATAACCTTTACGACCCGAGTTTAAGGACAAAGGCTTTTTTAAATTCTGAATTGATCGTTCATCTAAACCCTCACCGGGAAAAAAAAGCAATTGTCCAGCCAAGCAATCGTGACACAGCGGGTCTCTCAAGCGTTGGATTTCTCCCAGTGCAAAAGCAGCGTGTGTGAGTGTGTGTGAGTGTGTGTGTGTGTGTGTGTGTGTGTGTGAGTGTGTGTGTGTGTGTGTGTGTGTGTGTGTGTGTGTGTGTGTGTGTGGGCTGCAGTGAAAGTGGTTCTCAGTGTCTTTGGAGGGTTGTGTCTTTTGTTTTAACGCCTTTCCAAACACAAATACACGAGTGTTACACAAATGTTCAAGGGTAGTAAACAATGTGTTTTTCTGCTCGAAAGTAAGCCGAAAAAACCTTAGCAAAGCCGGAGAACCCAGAGGGCCACGGGGGGAACGTGCAAACTTCCCACAGAGGGACCGCCCGGAATCGGGGAATCGAACCCTTGGCCCTCTCGTCGTGAGGTGATAGTGCTAGCTAGCCGCTGCACCACCGTGGTACTGTGAAAAACACTGTAAAAGAAACACAATTCAAATGATTAGGGAATAAATTATTGAATTTTTACATTTTAACATTACTTTGAAGCATTACTAGCTTTAATTATGTATTTTTAAGCTGCTTCGAGCTTGTGGCAGTCAGGCAAAAAGGTCATAAGTCCTCTCTAATATCTATTTAATATCTCATTCTAACTATTGTAATGTATTATTCTGATTCTGAAGTTTGCATTTGAACACATCACGGTAACATTGTGACTTACATTTGCCCCGCACTGCTTTTCTTACAGTTGGGAGCTTGAACGCACCACAATGTAACTCAATGGACCCTCCGTTAACGTTAGCTCCTCACGCTAATTAGCTCTCCTCTCGGCGGATTTCAACACACTCGTTATTCCCAACATGGCGTCATCAGGGCTCGGTGACTAGAAAGCAGCACTGCCGATCTCCCGTTGGCGTGTTTTTCTCCCGTTAGCGTGTTTTTCTCCCGTTGCCGTGTTTTTCCTGAACATCGGTCCCCGAATAAAGATCACATTTATTTTACACTTGCACAAACACAGATTTTACTTTCTCCGTCGAGTCGAGTCCTGAATAGATGTCCTCACGACGCCATTGTTGCATCACGAGAGGGTGTGTCGGGGTCCTTTGCAAGGTACCCGAAACAGACAAGATGGCCGCCACCCTAAAACTACAACGATCACATGACCAGCGAATAGCCCGCTACCAACAATCAAAGAGGACTAAAGTGGGGACTGTAAGTCGACTTTTGTTATGTTGATGGACGTGAAACTTTCTGGTTTGAAGCCTGGATGATTTAAACTTTTTTTTGTTCGTTTCCGCCTTCTTTCCAACCCTGATTTTAAAAATGACTCACAACGCCACAGATCGTCTAATTCACAGAAATGGCCGAATAAGATAGTATACATTTATGCAATTTCCAAATTGTTAAATCAAGAGGATAATTACTGCTTCCATTTCACACCTGAGACTTCCCGTGTGTGTGTGTGTGTGTGTGTGTGTGTGTGTGTGTGTGTGTGTGTGTGTGTGTGTGTGTGTGTGTGTGTTTGCCTCGTGGGACTGAAACTAAATACATTTCCGTCTCTCTTCTTTTTCCGCCTGTCACATGAACACGGCGGCCCCCGGATGCCGCGGGTCCCGCTGCAGCAGCCCTCCTAGCTGTTGACTCGTAACAAAAGCT
Source organism: Taurulus bubalis (assembly GCF_910589615.1). Lineage (NCBI taxonomy): Eukaryota > Metazoa > Chordata > Actinopteri > Perciformes > Cottidae > Taurulus > Taurulus bubalis. Next base: position 3,352,482 of record NC_136602.1, read on the forward strand.
AATTAAAAATTAAGAAAACGTAATTATTTTTTTTGTAGTTAAAGGTCTTTTCACGACAATCTCTTCCTTCTTTTTTTTCTCCGTTCCCGTCAAGTCGCGGCGACGCTGACGGCGCCGCGACTTTGCCTCGGCTTGCAGCCAAAATGCTGCCATGGCAACAGTGAGGGTTCAAATCCCACCCCCTTTCCTCTCCTCCTCCAATCTCCTCCCCGCTCTCTCTCTCTCTCTCTCTCTCTCCTCTCGATCCAATCTGGTCTCCCAGTGAAACCATTACATTATCAATCCCCGACCCCCTCTGGGTTCATATCTCCGCCTCATCTCACTCGCTCTCGCTCTGTCAATATTTACAGAGTTTCTCATAGACTCTCTCACGTAATAGTGTCTTATTCCCAAAGCTCGGCACGGTGGTGGCATGCCACACACACACACACACACACACACACACACACTGAAATGGCCCCTCCGTCTAAAAGTGCTATTCAACTAACTGTCCCTGCTTACGGGCAACAACTGCCTGCCTCTGTGTGTGTGCAGCTTCATCATCACCCATGTACGTGTGCTTGTTTGAGTTTGTGTGTGTGTGTGTGTGTGTGTGTGTGTGTGTGTGTGTGTGTGTGTGTGTGCTACACTGATAGCTCACTGTCCCTTCAGGTAATCTCATGGTTGAGAAGAGAGAGCGAGAGAGAGAGAGAAAAGGGAAAAAGAAAATATTCTTTGAAAGAGAAATTAAGACAGAGAGAAACAACCCCAGCTGCAATACCTGAAGATATTTGAAATGACAATAAATATGTATATGCTTCTGGATATGTTCTCGGTAATATTTCAGCTCTTTGCATGCTTGGTTGGACTGTTATGTGTTTCCACTGGTTATTAGTGGTTTATTACCAGTTTATTTTCTCCCTTCTCTGGAAGTAAAAACATAATTTACCCGGTTTTATTGTCATGTATGAGAGCTTCACCAACACCAAAGGCCAAATGTCACTTTTTTATTGACTTAATAAGAAATGATATACAGTAGAACATAAAATACACTACATTGCCGAAAGTTTCCCACATGATCCGGCTGCGGGAATTTGTTCCTGTTCGGCCAAGAGAGCATCAATTAAAAATCAATTAATCTCAGTGGATTTTCCCAAAATCCATTTTCGTGAACTTGGATACAAAAATCTGCACCGTTGCCCGGCGGCGAAAACGTCTCGACAGCGCTGATCGTGGAGAGGAACTACAAGCTGGAGATGTATCGTAGTTTATGTGTCATTGTGACGTTTTATGAATCCACCAGAGGGGAAAGATGCAGACGGTTAGGAGACGGAAGAAAATGGTACAAATCGCCAACATCTCTTGAAAAAAAGTGTGTGAACTTATTGTCCCATTGAGCTGAACCTGCAAGCTACAAAAGGTCTGTTTGACTTTAGTTGACTATTTCCATGTTCTTCTACTTTAACCGTCTACTCTACTACAGTTCAGAGGCAATCAGTCTGCCTTTTTCTGCATCTTTTATTTGCTAACTCAAAGGTTATTTATATCTTTTAAGTCACTATGCCTAAAGCAGGTGCACCTTTCTCAACAACATTTTGCAGTCTTTATACTTCTTTGTTCATGGAAGGTAGGTAGGTAGGTAGGGGTAGGTGGGTAGAGGTAGGTAGGTAGGTAGGTAGAGGTAGGGTAGGTAGGTAGAGGTAAGTAGGTAGGTAGGTAGGTAGGTAGGTAGGTAGAGGTAGGTAGGTAGGTAGGAAGTTAGGAAGGTAGGTAGGTAGGAAGGTAGGTAGGTAGGTAGGTTGGGTAGGTCGGTAGGTAGGTAGGTAGGTAGAGGTAGGTAGGTAGAAAGGTAGGTAGAGGTAGTGTAGGTAGGAAGGTAGGTAGGGTAGGTCGGTAGGTAGGTAGGTAGGTAGGAAGGTAGGTAGGGTAGGTCGGTAGGTAGGTAGGTAGGTAGAGGTAGGTAGGTAGGAAGGTAGGTAGGTAGGTAGGTAGGTAGAGGTAGGTAGGTAGATAGGTAGGTAGGTAGAGGTAGGTAGGTAGGTAGGTAGGTAGAGGTAGGTAGGTAGGAAGGTAGGTAGGTAGGTAGGTAGGTAGGTAGGTAGGTAGAGGTAGGTAGGTAGAGGTAGGTAGGTAGGTAGAGGTAGGTAGGAAGGTAGGTAGAGGTAGGTAGGTAGGTAGAGGTAGGTAGGTAGGTAGGTAGGTAGAGGTAGGTAGGTAGGTAGGTAGAGGTAGGTAGGTAGGTAGGAAGGTAGGTAGGTAGGTAGGTAGGTAGGTAGAGGTAGGTAGGTAGGTAGGTAGAGGTAGGTAGGTAGGAAGGTAGGTAGGTAGGTAGGTAGAGGTAGGTAGGTAGGTAGAGGTAGGTAGGTAGGTAGGTAGAGGTAGGTAGGTAGGAAGGTAGGTAGGTAGGTAGGTAGGTAGGTAGAGGTAGGTAGGTAGGTAGGTAGAGGTAGGTAGGTAGGTAGGTAGGAAGGTAGGTAGGTAGGTAGGTAGGTAGAGGTAGGTAGGTAGGAAGGTAGGTAGGTAGGTAGGTAGGTAGAGGTAGGAAGGTAGGTAGGTAGGTAGGTAGGTAGAGGTAGGAAGGTAGGTAGGTAGGTAGGTAGAGGTAGGTAGGTAGAGGTAGTGTAGGTAGGTCGGTAGGTAGGTAGGTAGGTAGGAAGGTAGACGTATTATCATATGCACAGTTAACAGCGCTACTCCGTACAATGAAAAGCTTATTTTGCTCTAGGTCTAAAAATAAGGCTGGATAAGACCCGCCTGTTATATGCAAAAGAGGAGAATGACTGCCTGTAATAAACAGACGCAGTTCCTTATGTTAAATAGAGACAGCCATTAAAAAAACAACAAGCGTTTCCATGTAATAGATTCATATACAGCCGAGTGTTTTGTTGGAAACCATCCATTTCAACGCGGTGAAATCATCACGTTGGCGACAGGTGTGCATGCAAATGAAGCCGTGGACACACACTGTAAATACACCTACACACCTTGCACCCTGTATGTAAAGGAGTAATCAAAAACACTTAAAATACACACGTACAAAACGTATAGCGGCGCTTTAAAGCAGGCGGAGTGAAGCTTGTTAAAGCGATATTTTGAGATGTTAAATATTTAAATACCTGATAGTTTCACAGCTGGTGCCAGCAGATAGTAAAATCAGACCTGCAATATGGTGTGGGCTTGCACACACAGATATATATATATATATATATATATATATATATATATATATATATATATATATATATATATATATATATATATATATAGTGTATATATATATAGATACACACAATTTGTGTATCTATATACTTTACATACCAGAAGAAATTTCTGAAATGTTTGCATCAACAGACTTTAATGAATATTTTATGACTATTAGAAAAACCTGGTGACGTATAAAAAAAAAAGAAAGAGCAGCTGTTTAACCACTTTGTTTACTTCATGAAGCAGATTTATGAGAATTTAAAAACATACCTAAATAGACATTTAGAAATAATTGTGTTTCTCTTCTGTTTCTTCTTTCCTATTTCCTCCTTTTCAGTTTTTTCCCCCCGTTGCACCTCCTCTCACGGCGGACTAATGTGATATTAAAATCCCTGCAGCCTGTATGATTATACAGGCCGGTGCCAAACGAGAGCCGCCACTTTGACGGGCAACAAGTCAACCGCGTTGAACATCAGCTCGTCTGTGTCTTTATTAAAATGTGGCAGATGACAATTATCGCGCGAGCGCCGGAAAAAAAACGAGGCAGCTGTCAAAGAGGACGGGACGAAGGTAATTTTTAGGCCGCGGGGAACACGAAAAAAAAGTGTCCTGCCAGCTGCACGATGAGCCGCGTAATGGCCTCACCGAGAGGTCCGACTTAATCACAGAAGAAAATTCTAAAAATCTCTTTGATGTGTTGTTGTGACACGGTTCAGGTCTTTTCTTCTTCTTTTGGTTCAGGGGCAGCAGGTAGCAGAGAGTCTGCAAGCAGCAGCGTGACCAGTCAAATCCGCATTAATTAAATGAGCTGCTGCTCCGCTGCCAACCCGTCCTGCCAGCGCCCCAAAAACAGCTGATGAGCAGAACCCGATCACGGATCAATGCTCTTTGGGGCCTCTTTGAAGCGATGCAGCGACGGGGACCAAGACGCCGGAGGAAAGCCGTGACCGACTTAATTCCTGTTTCGCGGCCGATCGGTTCGACAGCCGCGCGGTGACGGGGAAGAGGCTGTCAAGGGCAAGGCCGAGCGTGACCGCTGCTCCGCTAGATTAAAGGCTAACGCCGCACTTCATCCCGCGGGGAGGGAGGGCTCGGCTGCACCGACCTCTACGCGGGTCGAAGAGTCCCACCGTCACAGATTGCCGTGGTGTGACGATGCTCTGACGTCTAATGCTGCGTTCACACCAAGCTAGCTACCACCTAGCTGTGTGCGACTACTAAAGCAGAAATAGTGGGTATTTCCATGGTGGATGGCGGAAATGGTAACTGTTTTTACGGAGATAAGCCACAGAAGATAAGCCACGCCCCCTTCCCCGCGCGAATTAAGCTAATGACGCGAATAAACTACATATAGTCGAGCGAGTAAACTCACGCAAGTAAAGCGTTGAGAAAATTCGCTTTGCTTTTGGTGTGAACGCAGCATGAGTCCTTTGCATCTTTAGTATCGCTCTGAATCAGGTCTCAGACACAAACTAATACAAAGCTAGCAGCTAAAAAACGCTACAAAATGGAAACATGCCAGCTGCCGTTTAGCTGAATCTGTTGCAGGACCAGCGACACAGAGCTGGTTCAAAATCTGCAAAGTTTCCCTTTGAGGAAATGTTTTAGTGCTCGTGGGCGTTGAGCCTGTTTACCATATATAATTGTTTTTATTTCCGTCATTATCCTATGAATATTTCTCTGTGCGGGGAAAGCCGTAAATACAAAAGACATCAACGTTTGACTAATAGTGTGATTAATACGATTAGAGGTGTAAATGAGAGGAAAATTAATATAACTGGGCTTTTATTAGGACATCAGAATCAATACTTATTGTGCAGGTACAAGGAATTTAACCCTTTTTGCATATCTCTCTCAATGTAGTTAAAAAATAGACAAACATAGAAAATAACAACCAGGGACAAAGACAACAAGGTTTTTAAAAGTAGAGAAAAACAAAACAAAACATATACATACATGTATAAAAAGCACTAATGGCCGACGAGTAAAACATCTAATAATAAAGTCTTAAAATAATTATGACATATTAGTTCTCCTCTCTTTGTCATGTTGCACTTTGTTTAATATGCAGAACTTTTTACTTCAAGGGCTTCGATAGACACTTGGATTTCTTTTGAAGTTGCACGACTGACTCAAAAAATAATTCTATATTTCTTTATTAATCATGTTAGAGTTGCCAGTTTTAACGGTTTTGCACTTTCACAGGTAAACCTTTGTTTAGGTTTGGTTGTGTGCTGCTTCATACAATAACTTACAGTTTTTCAAAAAGAATTAAATGGTCAATTTGAATTTTGGAGGAGATATTGTTTAGGTTAATGGACCAATAATAAAATAGTTGCTTGAGAGTGAATTAGTTGTAGGTGTTGCTGATTAAATTGTGCACATGTCTTATTCAAACGGAATAAAGAGTCTGAAACAAAAAGTCACACGGACAGACCTGACATCAGTGAGATAAAAAAATATGTGATTATTCTGGTCACTCACAGGATATTATGCTGAATATCATAAAAACAATGAGTGCCCCCAACAAAAATAAGTATAGCCCCTTGAAATATAATATGACGTCTTATTTATATAATATATATAATAATAATAATAACATATACATATAATAAAAATTATGTGAATGAGTTTATCATTAATTTTTTGCCAATTGATGCTTCCCCGTCAAATAAATAAAATAAAATGGAAAGATACTAAATAAATATATTTTTAATTTCTGGTTAAACCTCTTGAAAAGGTGATTAAAAAAAACTTTTTGACATATATTTTCAAACACAAAAGTAAAAGTCAGTCAGTGAATTGTAGGAAATGTCAAATGGACGTGGGAGTAGACGAGACAGGTCGATGGAAAATAACCTGGTTTTAATGGCGTATCTATAATTGTGATGGCTTCTGAAAAACAATATAATGTCTCTGCAGTAATCTGTTGGAAAAAATCACAACCATTAGTAACCAACGCAGCCTGTAATGGAAACCATTACAAACCACTGCTGAAAGAAGCGGTGGAAACCATTAAATCAGAGTCCAAACCCCACTGCAAACCACTGTGAAGCTGTTTAAATGGGTTGTAATGTTTCAGTGACAATGGAAATCACAAAGGTTCATTTAATGGTTTCTGATGTGTTTTTTTCTTTTTCTTTTTTCTTTTTCCAGACTAAGAACGTCAAAAAGTTAATTACAGCGCGACAGAATAACTGGTGGAACACAGTGAACTTTTACAGATTGACATTTAACAGACTAAGAGATGCAGAGGTTGACTTTTTCATTTAATTTGCCAGGAAGATGATGCTGGAAATAGCTCCACTGTACATTCCCCCACACGTGGAATCAGAGCGAAAGCTTTATGAAACATACGAGACAGAAAGTGTACACTTTGTCTGTGCTGTGGTTTTTCAGGCGGTTTCCCTGAATTATTCTCTGCTGCTTCGACAAAAATGTCTCTTTATGGATTTTTACATTCGATTATATTAACTCGGGAGATTTTAAGTGACAAAGAGAAGTGCATTCAACCTCCTAATGACTAAACATGTGACCTCAGTAAGTGAACCGTGAGGTGTCCACTGCAAGGTATTGAGCTGAAGGTTTAATCCACCCAGATCCTGACATACGATCATCTTGAGGTGAATTTACTCAGTAAATTACTAATATCGATTAATCATTTGGTCAGAAAATGTCTGTTACAATTTCCTTAAAAAACAACTATTTCTTCTTTTTCTGCGTTTAACAATTAAAAAACCAGGAGACAAGGACAGAGAAGCGCCTTCACTAAGATTAAACCCCAAACTCATAAACTATAAAACAATACAGAGTGGAAGCATAACTAAGTACATTTATTCAAGATTGAGAGGTTTACTTATACTTTACATCTCATGACACTTTTCACCTCGACACAACAATTTGTACTTTTTACTTCACTATATTTATCAGCATATATATATATGTATATATATATATATATATATATATATATATATATATATATATATATATATATATATATATATATATATATATATATATCTGACAGCTGTAGTCAGGGTTTAAATACAACATTAAGGAATAGCTTATAAAATATGATGTTTCTTTTTATAAACTACCTGACAGTTTATACAAGACAAACAAGAAAAGAAAGACATATTTAGAACTATTTTGATAATAATGTAAATATTTATATTCTGCTCTTGCTTCTACAGGTTAGCTTAGCAGATAGCTAACAGCAGATCCATGAAATAAAGACCCAGGAGTTTCGGGTTTTTAGTGAGAATCTTTCTTTTATTTTGTAAAACTGTGACATGACCTCATAAACTGTCCATATACATGAATATTAAGCTATGATTCAGCAAGAAGCCATTATGCCAGAAAAGGTAAGTATCCATTAACATGAGACTCGCCTGACTAGTTAGCGTCTAAGCTAATTTTACATGCTAATCGAGATTAGCATGTCTACAACGCGACGTTATACTGAAACGGTAAAAACACAGAGAATATATCGTAGAAGATATTTACATGCTACATACAGAAATACTTACAGACTTAGACCTTCAAAGGCTATAAAATGGTAAAAGTAAAAAGTAGCTGCGGCATGTCCTCTCAGTAGAATCAGAAACAAGGGAGCTAACTACGGTAAGGGAGGAGGGACAAATCTATGAATGAAAATGCAATTACATTCTACACCACTTGGCGTCTACAATGTTTGAACTCACCTGTCGTGGCAAGGCTTTTACTTTGGTGGGTCTTTAGAAGAACTAAGTAGATAACCACTATACTAAAAGTGAGAAGATAGTAAACATTTAACAATAAGACTTAGAAATAAAGAGACAAACTCGCTTTCCTTGAACCAATGTTGGTTCACTGCAGAGAACACCGTCGAGGACATTTTAGCCCATCATGTCATCTTCTGTCGGGGATATAATCTCACTATTTCACCTCACCACTTTGCACACGGCCCTGAGGCCAACAGACGGCTCTGGTTCCATCCTGCAGACGTTTACGTCAGCCAGACTCCACGACGCCATGACACATGAATCTAATACAGCAATGTGCTGCGGAGGAACGTCTAATGTCTGTTTGAACACACACACACACACACACACACACACACACACACACACACACACACACACACACACACACACACACACACAACTCCTCATTCTCTATTCCACTAGCTTGCCGTCTGGAACTTATCGATGGCCGATCAATACTTTCTGATCGATTGACCCTATCACCATGGCAACCACCATTTAGCCCACTATCTCGGGCCATTCATTATAAAAGCCATTAAGCCCCGCGCGTGTGCGTGTGTGTGTGTGTGTGTGTGTGTGTGTGTGTGTGTGTGTGAGTTATTGCGGCCATTAGAGAGAAAAAAGAGGCTCCTGCTGTCTGTAAACTATGCTTACAGAATCCCAACGCTGAGTTCAGCAGCTGCTCCTTCCTGCAGATACATGATCATAATTATAGTTTCATTTTATAAAGTACTCAAAGACGCTTAAACATTCATGTGTTCATACGTGAGATTGTTAAAGTCTCTGGAGGGAAAGTTTCACCACGAGTGACGATGAACCGCAGGAACTCGTTTCAGAAAAGGAGGGGGCGGAGTCAGTTTTCAGGTGTTGCCGCTGCCCCGCCCCCTTCATATGCCCCGCCCCCTTTATGACACTGTAGCAACTGTGAGAGGAGTGAACGTGAACGCAGATTCCAAAGTAAATATTGGTCCCATTTTTCTTATATTGGTATATATATATATATAATTTTTTCTTAATATTGAATCCAGATTTATGACTTTTCTGTTTGCCGTTGCCTTTAATTTAACCAGATTCGAGGATATTAATCAATTTCTGCGTCTCACTATACTGCATTTTACTTCTTAAACTGCACTGCAACTTTTATTCTATTTTTAGTTTTTTGACTGTTTTTTAATGTTTTAATGAATGTTCTTAATTGTGTTTGAATCGTGTTTTCTTCTGCATTATGTTTTAATGCTTGTAATGCTTTTATGTGAAGCACTTTGAATCGCCTCGTGATAAAAATAAACATGATGACAGGCCACAAAAGCAAAAAAGCATTGAAAGATAATGTATTGTCATTATTATGCACAACGAAACTGTGTTTGTAACACAAACACATGACAAAAACCTTTTTATTTTATTTATTTTGTTGCATCCTGAGGAATGTAAACAGCAAGCAACAAAAACTAGTCCCCGGGCAGATAATATGGCCGACATCTTCACATTAAATATTCAACACGAGGAGGAAAAAGCACATTGTCCATCAACTTTGACGGATGTCTGAGCGCCGGCATGGCGACGTGAACACAGGGTCCGCCTCCTCTCGGCCCACCGGGGTCCTGCTCCGTCCCGCGGGCCGCCTCGTGATCCGGGATGAACGATGGAGCCGGGACTCTGTGAAGACGTGGGCTCGACAGTCACCGACCTCCCCCGGACAGCCAGGAGCATGCTGGGTAACGGAGTGCGGCCTCGGGTCCCAGCCGGGGTTATCTGGAGCCGTGGGCGGTGAACGTCTCCACGTCCGCTGCACTTCTCCTTCTCAGATGTCGATGAATGTATTCTGTCATGTGCAGTTAGGGATAAACGCAACAACAAACACGCATGAAGGCAAAGATGGAGTGAAGTTCATGGGAGCTACCGGGAGCTCATGGGACGCCGCTGCTACGCTAACATGGAATCCATCAGAGTCTCGTCTCCAACGCATCACTTAGTTATTACGGTGTATGTACCTGTAACACCCTGTGTGTTATATGTGTGTGTCTTAGGGTTTACTGATTGTTTATTCCCTCCACCTGTTCTCGTTCCAGGCTCCTCCCTCCTTGTGCCTTCCTCCATGTGATTGTAAAGCCCCGCCCACATTGTGTCCACCTGTGCATCTCGTCTGTCTTTCCCTTGTCAGAGCAGGATCGTCTTCTTGTCTCCCTTGTCTGTGCGTCGCCTTTGAGTTGTTGTTTTCTAGTGTGTGTTTCCCGTACCGGTCTTTATCTTTGTTTGTGACTTTGTTTAGTAAAACACCTTTTTGATTTTGCCCTCTACCTGGCCGAGAGAGAGAGAGAGGGAGAGGGAGAGGGAGAGAGGGAGAGAGAGAGGGCGAGAGAGAGAGAGAGAGAGAGGGAGGGAGAGAGAGGGAGAGGGAGAGAGGGAGAGGGAGAGAGAGAGAGAGAGAGGGAGAGAGAGGGGGAGAGAGAGAGAGAGAGAGAGAGGGTGAGAGGGGGAGGGAGAGAGAGGGATAGAGAGGGAGAGGGAGAGAGAGGGCGAGAGGGAGAGAGAGGGAGGGAGAGAGAGCGAGAGAGGGAGGGAGAAAGAGAGAGAGAGGGAGGGAGAGGGAGGGAGAGAGATAGAGAGAGAGGGAAGGAGAGGGAGAGAGAGAAAGAGGGAGAGAGAGGGCGAGATGGGATGGAGAGAGAGGGAGAGAGAGAGAGGGAGAGAGAGGGCGAGAGAGGAGGAAGAGAGAGAGAGGGAGAGAGAGAGAGAGGGAGGGAGAAAGAGAGAGAGAGAGGGAGAGAAAGAGGGAGAGAGAGGGCGAGAGAGAGAGGGAGGGAGAGAGATAGAGAGGGAGGGAAAGAGAGGGCGAGGGAGAGAGATAGAGGGAGAGAGAGAGAGAGGGAGAGAGATAGAGGGAGAGAGAGAGAGAGGGAGAGAGAGCCCCAGCTGCAAGATATTTTAAATTACAATACATGTGTGCGTCTGGATGTGCCGATATATTCTCAGTAATATTTCACCCTCATGCTCGGATGGACTGTTATGTTTTTCCACTGGTTGTTAATGGTTTATTACCAGTTTATTGTCTTCCTCCTCTGGGAGAGAGAGAGACAAAGAGAGAGAGAGAGAGATAGAGAGAGATAGAGAGAGAGAGAGAGAGAGACTCTCCATTGGGTCCCTGTTCATTTTAGAATTGATTTTAAGATCTTGTGATCACTTTTAAAGCACGTCTGAGTCTGGGCCCCAAGAAAATGAATTCATATTAAAGAAGCGTTGATCCGGCTCTCAGCCTTCCGGCTCGTCCCAAAGTCCAGGCTCAACACTAGAAAAAGGCGACCGTGCGTTAGCCGGCAGCTTCCCTCGGCTAAAGCCAGATCTCTTCTAAAGCACTCCTCAAAACCCGTTTCCACAGGTTCCAGCTTCACAAGGGAAGACCTGCTGCCGGCCGCTCAACTATTTGGAGTCAACACA
>NC_136602.1:3368847-3381347 GCF_910589615.1 Taurulus bubalis
TCACAGCTGCGTCTTTATTTCAAATTAAGCCTCTTCTGTGGCGTGGACTCAAAATCGGTCAAGTTTTGAATCCAATCTGCGTCTTTGAGGAACGTTGTTATTTTCACTCTCAGAAATTTGAGCCGCATCAGGTGACTTCAGCTCCTCAGAAGCTTTTGAACCACTATGCAAGAGAGGATTCCTGCAGTATTTACTGACGGCAAATGCTTCCTTAAGAAGAACAAAGCTCCCGCACGGTTGCTTTGATCTTCCTCCACATGACAATGTGTTTTAAAGTAGAACCATAAAGCTGAAGAAAACTCCACTGCTCTTTTTGAATTTCTGATTGCATGCTTATTATTAAATAATAAACCTCTCCGGACATGCTCGGGGTAAACAGGTCCATATAGACATGTGAACATATGAATAAAGGAAGAAAAAGGGTGAGGAATCGGGATGAGACGGAAGAAGAAGAAGAAGAAGAAGAAGAAGAAGAAGAAGAAGAAGAAGAAGAAGAAGAAGAAGAAGAAGAAGAAGAAGAAGAAGAAGAAGAAGAAGAAAGAAATACCGCCCATCCAAAGTTAAAGTTTGGCCTTACCAGAAGTGGAACTAAAAGTTTTAAGTTCCTGAGCGAGTTTCTTTTTTTTTTTTCAAGGCTAAATGAATTATTGATACGAGGTCAAGTCAGCATGAGATTAAACTAAGAGATGGTGGGAGCTTAAAACAGAATACCGAAGCCCCAGCGTGTGCATCAGATGAATGTTTGCGCTGGTGGTGAGGTGAACTTTTCTCCCCCGCATTCCTTCACTCCTGTGAAACTTAATTAAACAGTAACATCATTTACACACTTTTCTGTTTGTACTATAAGATTATCGCAGATGGATGAGATGTGTGTGTGTGTGTGTGTGTGTGTGTGTGTGAGAGAGAGTGTGTGTGTTAAACGAGGATAACAGCAGTGTGTTGTGTTGATCTTTAGGAAGTTAACTACTGCACTACTGCAAAAATGTATGTTTTTGAAAACTCCACTGCATATTAAATCAGCCACCAGGGGGCGATACCAAATGTTTAGGTTTGGTTTACTCACTGCACCGAATTCAGATGAAGAAGAACCCTTTTAAAGTCTCATTGTGATGCAAAGATGTGTGCATTAGCAGGAATGTAGCAGTGCTATGTTAAAGTTAGGAAAGTTTATAAAATATTGTTTTCCAATATGGGCCTTACACTCCAGCTTTGGTTCATCTTTGTTTATCCAGCTTTATATTAGTAATAAACACGTTTTTCAAACATACACAATTTGTCTCCATTCATTTGCATTTGCCGGACATGATCCTGCACTTAAGTCAATGTATTCAGAGGACTCTGTCTGCAGGGTTAGAGAATAATTTAGTTCCTTTTTTTCTTCCCCAAGTCTCGCCTGCTTCGCCTTTTGCTGTAAAACATTGAATTTCCTCGCGGTCTCTAAGTGAGCACTTGAAAACCTCCCGCTCTAAATTAAGACCATCTGAACCAACATTACAGATGAATAAGCCCTTAATAGATTATTTTGATAATTAAAAACCACAGTTTGAATGACAAACTGAGTTCATGGGGTTTAGAGGAAGTTCACATCTTAAACGGACCCGAGGAAACACACAAAGTTTTTAATGTGGTTTTATAGACGATCAATTGCTGTTTCTTACAAGTTGTAGGTTTCACTGGTTCCCACAGTGTAGTAGAGCCTATCGGAGGACATTATTACACTTAAATTAAGTATAATATTAAAGCTTCATCTGTCGATTTCTTTCTCGATGAATCATTTGGTCTGTATGAAGAGGCAGAAAACACTGTAGTTCCCTAAAGCCGTAAGAGAAGCCTCCATCTTGGATATGTACAGTGTATGTATTTTGCTTTTACACAACATTATAAAAAAAAGTATGATATCCCCACAGTTCAGAAGCTGGAACGAGAGACTGAAAACAAATGAGTATTCGATTACACTTTGGTTTGTTTGTGTCAGTTTAGGAAATGGAGCTGAACCGACAGCGCTCCACCGTCTGCGCCCCACCGCCCGGCACATGCTGCATCCTGCACACCATAAACTGTGATGAATGGGCGAAGGAGGTTTTTTTTGTTTCCCATAATTCCACCCAGGTGTCACGGCAGTCTGAACTGCTGACTAACCTCTGGCGCTCGCCCAGCACGGCCCACCGCGGAGAGGGAGATAACCATTAGAGCCGGAGCCGTCCGTCTTGATTAAAACCCCAAAAATGAAAAGGCTAAAACAAGTATGCAGAGGTTTACAAAAAAAAACTTCAAACAACAAAGAGTGGCAATGCGACCTGGCGGCATTAGCAGCCCATTTATCGAGCGCTCACATTTAGCTCTCCGCAGCTTTTGACTGATGGAGAAAAAGGAATTAGAAAACTCCCGGCGAGGCCAAATAAATCCTGCAGTCACGGTAAATGACACACGCTGGTCATGAACTTGACTTCGGTTGGAGACTTCGCCTCCTGTCATGTGCATTTCATCTGATTTTATTTTTATGCCGCTACCCTAATAGCAATGCAGCATTGCCGGCGAGTCACCACCAAGGGAGACGATAACAATAATGCCTCCCTCTGGCGCTGCCTGTCACAGTATCGCCTCCCGTGGAGTTGCGCGGGTTTTTTGGGCTCGCTTAAAATTCAGACATTCGGTCTTGACATGCCAGACGCTTTTATTGAAGTGTTCATAAAAATCAAATCAATTTTTTGTGTCTCGTTTTGTTGTTGTTGTTGTTGGACCTGCCAGGAAAACAAAGCAGTTGTTAGAACACTCAAAGGGAAGAGAGTGTTTGGTCAACATTTAATCCCATCAAGAGGACGATGTTGTTTTTTATAGTTCAAAATGTCTGTTCTACTTAAAGGAACAGTGTGTAGCATTTAGGGGTTATAATAGCAGAAATGTAATATAATATCAGTGTGTTTTTACCACCTGATAATAGGAACTGTTGTGTTTTTAGTTACCTCATAATGAGCCGTTTATATCTTCTTCCTCTTCATGGATTCTCTACAGTGGCCCAGAGAGGACAAACCAAACACTTTGCATTTCCACGCGTTTGTCGTTTTTCATGTCGGCCTCCGTTCTTCTCCGCCACGCTTGGCACACGGGAGAAGTTTCGGTTGGTTGCAATCTGCAAAAACTCACCACTAGACGTTGTACTAATGTTGTACTATTAAATACACATATCTTGTATTGTAAATATTATATTATATGGGCCTAATTATGGTTATATAATAGTCACAAAGACCTCTTGTTCAGGAGATTGGGTCTCCACGCTGCGTAGCAGGATGAGCCTCCTGAATTTGCACCCAAAGACTGTATACATTTTTTATAATTGTAACGCCTTTATAAAATATTTTAATAAAAGAATACAACCCCAAATCAAAATGGTGGTTTGGGGTAAATATGGCATGTGGTTTGCAGTGGAATTGTTACTTGATAAATTACAAACATGGCAGATTCGCACAAGATTATGATCACAGATGATCTCTATAATTATTATTATTATAATACAAATTACTAGAGGTCCCCAGGTCACACTAGTCCCGGGAGAATAGGGTTTTAATGGATAGTTTAGGTGTTTTGAAGTGGAGTTAAATGAGGTACTTCATCCATCCAAGCAAAGTAATGTGTATTTTAGAAACCTAGAAGAAAGGCCCACCTTAAAGGACCTCAAGTGTATTTCTATTTTCTAGCTTATTTGTTAAAGAATGAGTCCTGATAATAAATTAAAAAAGAGAAACACCTGCACATTGCCTCCAAACAACAAATGAAGCCAGTTTTTAACGTTCTGATCCGTCAGGTACATTTTAAAGAGTCCTGCGTTTTATTTCCTTTCATGTGACTTTTCGTCTATATTGGATATTTTTTATATACTTGAGACATTTGGTGTTTTAATGTCTCCGTAGAAAAATAACAAAAATACCACATATGGCCACGACTAGGAAAAACAGAATGAGCCCCGCGGCAAGGGACGCTAACTGCTTCTAAGAAAGAGACAAACAGTTGACAAAGTGAATTGTTCCACTAAACGCTGTGAACAGAACCAGTGCAATCAGTAATCCATCAGTTGGACGTTTAAAAGGCTCCGACACTCTGTTTCCTTTCAATGTTTAAATCCTCCTGTTTTCAGGGCGTTTTAGGGCTTCCACAATGTTCCTATTGACAGATTTGATTGAGTGTTTCCTCGTTTGCGTCCACATTTAAGTCAAAAGCTCACCACCGTGCACCTCTCTGTGTGCATCACTTTTGTTGGTGTTTTGGGCCTGTCCTCCCTCCATATGATCTGGATTTATGGTCCATATTTTATCATATTTATCACACTCATAACACTACAACTAACCTCGGCTGACTTTGATAACTCTGCATGGTACTCATGACTAGGTGTGTGTGTGTGCGCGTGTATATATATTATATATATATATATATATAAGACTGAGTATGACTTTCAGAGCATCTGCTGGGTGCGGGCATGGCAGGGGGGCACAGGTGGTATATTGTTTGTAGCCACACACACATACACACACATACACACACTCATACACACTGATGAAGCTCACAGATGCTGACCTTGTACGAGGCCAGGCTCCTGGACTGTCAGCACTTGTCTCTCTCTCACACACACACACACACACACACACACACACACACACACACACACACACACACACACACACACACACTAAGACGAGGTGCCCATTTACTCAGTGCTTGTCAGACGCTGCCATCCTTCCCAGTGGGGGTATATGTGAGCTGCCGGTGAGGGAGTGGGGTATCGAGGTGGGAGTATTGATGAATAAATCTGCAGGTAATGAGAAGGGTGATGATGGGGACAGAAACACGAGCAGCCATTTATACAGGCGGCAACCTCAAGGGTCTGAAAAGTGAAGCCGATGCAGGAGTGTCTTACAACCTGCATCCTCTCTCCTGACCACCAGGGGGTGACTCCTCTGGTTGTATAGAAGTATATGCTTCATGTGTTAAAGCTGCATTCTCCCTCCTGACCACCAGGGGGCGACTCCTCTGGTTGTATAGAAGTCTATGCTTCATGTGTTAAAGCTGCATTCTCTCTCCTGACCACCAGGGGGTGACTCCTCTGGTTGTATAGAAGTCTATGCTTCATGTGTTAAAGCTACATTCTCCCTCCTGACAACCAGGGGGCGACTCCTCTGGTTGTATAGAAAATATGCTTCATGTGTTAAAGCTGTATTCTCTCTCCTGACCACCAGGGGGCAACTCTTCTGGTTGTGTAGAAGTCAATGCTTCATGTGTTAAAGCTACATTCTCCCTCCTGACAACCAGGGGGCGACTCCTCTGGTTGTATAGAAAATATGCTTCATGTGTTAAAGCTGTATTCTCTCTCCTGACCACCAGGGGGCGACTCCTCTGGTTGTATAGAAGTCTATGCTTCATGTGTTAAAGCTGCATTCTCTCTCCTGACCACCAGAGGGTGACTCCTCTGGTTGTATAGAAGTCTATATAAATGACTCTACTTCTCTTGATGTATTCCCTCAGTAAACATTGTAAACATGAGTTTATGTCTCAATCTCTAGTTTCAAGTCTTCTTCAATACAGCATGATGTTCATTTAGTAAATTATGGTCATTTAGCGCCCGCACTTCCTCGCAGTTTTAAGACGTGCATTAATGTACGGATATTCTCAACTTTTCAGTCACACATGACCCAATGACAGCCAATCAAATGAGGCAAGAGGCGGGCTCTACTAGTTAACCAACGCCTTCTTGTTTTGATGCCGGTAGATGTGGTAGCGCTAGCTAGTTAGCCGTTGGGCTGCGAGAGAGAGCCACTGAGTGTGTGTGAGGGAATAGGGGAATTCATAATTTATAACTCATGTCTTTTGGGTACACGACCAAAATCAAGGCTTCAAAATGGCGGTCCACAAACCAATGGCTGACGTCGCGGTGACTACATCCACTTCTTTTACGCGGCGTATGGTTTAAATCTACTTTGCTGTCATGTTACTTCTTGAATTATTTGTGAAATTGACGGAGAGGTGAACTCCTGCAGTCAGAGCTCAAAGCCACGGCACAACGAAAGTATTCACACAAACCAGCAGCAGGGTTATGATCCTGGAGGCGCTGCAGATAATCTTTGCATTGCATTGTGACAACACCTCCATACATACAAAAGTAAGGAGGCATTAAGGAGATGATGAGGAATTGAAATTGCGGTATCTATCACGGTTTCTCCCGAAGATCCTCTCGGCTTCCCCAAACTGCATTAATGCTACTATAAAAGTGCTGAAGTGTGACACAGAAATGCTATAATAAAGTGCCTGCAGCTGCTTCTTCTGTTATTGCTTGAATATCAACTCGTGTTTGACAAAATATTCCATCAGATGGCAAGAAATCCGAGTTTCAGATCAGTAAAAGAAAGATAAAGCGCGCTCGTGGTTCTCTGTCCCCACATGTCAGACATGGATCTGTAAGTCATTCAGCAGGTGAAGTGAACGCTCCAGATCAATGATGGTGAGAAAAAGAAAATAACGGTGTGACAGATATTCCTGCAATGCCACAGGATGATATATTTCCAGTTTATTGTGGCCGTACAGCATGAGAAACATACATATATAGCACCTTACTGCACATCCAGATAACAACCAGTGAATTATGGCAACAGATATTGAGAATTCACTCCTTACTTTTACATTTTTTGAAGAATTATGTAGTTTCTTGTTTTAAAATCTAACATAAACTTGCATTAACTGATTATTTATGTGGCAGAAAAAGCTGCAAACACTACAGGGACGTATTTCCATCTTTTATTCGGTGAAATTGTTTGCAAACAAATGCATTTTCACACATCCAGAAGGTACGGAGCAACATTAGCGTGAGTCGTGTGTCCAGCCGTCTGATGGATGCAACTATAATATTCACTCTTCTTTTCGGGGAAAAAACTGTCTCTTTAGCTGCTAAATGCTTCATTAAGTTCACCGGCAAGAAGAAAACAGCTTCCTGCTGCAGCCGAGGAAAACAGGTTTAATCATTTAGTCATTTGATCCTTTGTTAATCTAAAGATATTGATTTCAGCAGCTTCAAGGTGTGTTAAGCAATAGAGGTTTCCCAAGAAAAGAAGTGATAAAAAAGTAATTATCTTAAAAGCAAAGAAGAAAACATCCAAACTGAGCATCTAACCAACCAAAATGGAAGACAAGTGGATTCTGGCTTATCTTCACGACGAGAACCAACTTCACAGGTGTACCAGGTGTGCACGGAGATCCGGTCAAGCACACTGCACAACGCCAAAAAGGGATTGAAGCTTTGAAATGTGCTTGTATACATGTTCTCGCCACTTTCATCACCTTTACCTTGTGCACACTCTGTGGTGTGAGGGCTTCCTCTCTCCTGCCCTCTCCTTTGTACCTTTCTCCGTTTAACGACGTCTTACTGGACACCGCGTCGTATCTGAAGGCCCCTTTATACACCACAAGAGCAACTGACATTATTTTTACGATCCTCTATATAAACCAGACATGTTAATTACACTCTTGGTTACAGGCGAGGTTCGAAATTACAGCCCGTCAAGAGGAAAATGGCCGTAAAATTTGTCTTTGGCAGATAAATCAGCAAGGGTCAGCCGAAAACACTGGCTGGCCGTAAAACGCAGAAGCCTCAGTCATAATCAGTCAAACGTTTTTCGGACTACCGTGCAGTTGATATCTGTAACCAAAACACAGCAATGACCCTTGCAAAAAACCTGTTTCTCTGCTGTCAAACTGTGTTTCCACGCTAAATTGTTTTTAGGGTAGTTGCCATTCATGGTTTAGGGTTTGAGCTCAGGTGATTTGGATTTATGGTCGTTAATCCGGTCAAATCAAGTATTTATGAAGCTCAAGATTGGACTGTTCAGGGTGGTGGATGCACGACGCACGCAGGAAACCAGAGTTCGCGTCCCGTAAGAAACCTGGAACTAATGTTTCCTCTTTATTCACCAGAATGTTCCCTGAATGTAAAAGCTCGGGTCGGTAATCTTGAAAAACCAGCAAGAGTACACCCTTTTGCCAATTTAAGTTAAGCTAGCAGCACTAGCGCCAAAAGTTGCTGAATTTAGCGGGAAAGTTGACAACACTGACGAGGCCTTTTACTTTCTGATTGACAGGTTGCTATCAGAGCCGGATACGACGTCTCTCCATCACTCTTCCGCCTGTCCAAATATCGTCACGTCTTGTCACTGGTTGCAAAAAAAACAAGATGGCCGACGGCCAAAACGGCCAAATTCAAGGCTTCAAAATCACAGTCCACAATGCAATGGCTGACGTCACGACGACTACGTCCACTTCTTATCCACCGTCTAGTCCAGACATCACCGCTCTATCTTTATGGAGCTTCTTGTCGCTGGTTGCAAAAATAACAAGATGGCCGACGGCCAAAACGGCAAAATTCAAGGCTTCAAAACCGGAGTCCACAATGCAATGGCTGACGTCACGACGACTACGTCCACGTCTTATACACCGTCTAGTCCAGACATCACGATCTATCTTCATGGAGCAGAACTCCTCCGCTGTACGCTGCCACTGGGGGAGAAGCAGTAGAAAGGGAAAGCAGAGTGAAGGAGAAATTGCCGGCAGACGATTCATGTCGGCATCCGTCCACAGACTGTTGATTCTGCTCGACACTTCCACGCTTTGAAATCCGATTTGAGCCGCCGGAGCGTCCGGACAGAGACGCCTTCTGTAGAAATCTGATTGGAATCGCATCTCAAAGTGAGGCCAAAGTGCCACAGAGACATCTGATTATGGGGAGAAAGGGGAATAGAGAATGTAATACACCACTGGCACCGGCAAGCTTTACTCAAAGTGCATAATTTATAGAAGAAAAAAAGGGTGGCCTAACTCATCAAACATACGTATCTTTCCCTGAAGCTCGTCTTCTTTACTCCAGAATCAGATGAAGGTTTCAAACCAGGAGCGAAATGTTGCTGTTTTGAACCCAAAGTGATCCGCCTGCATTGCTTAGTGATGCAGGCGGCGGTGGGTGTGGATGTTTCACTGGAACGGCAGGCTGCTGTTTATCTCCACAGGAGAAAGTCTCTGAGTTAGACACTGATCTGAGCCCAATGAAGCATCTCTTTAGAGGCACTATGGGTTATAATAACAACTGGAAATGGATTTGCTAGGCTTTACTTAGCCGATAGCAATCCTTACAATATGCAGTGATTGGTTCAGATATTGATCCTGCAGATCAGCTCTAGATTTGAGCTGTGGGAGCGGCCCAGTACAAGCCTGCTGGCACAATCCAAAACAACTGGTCTGATAAAAAAATAAAAAACATAAGCGAGAAGAGATTTAAAAAATAAAACATAATGGATTTAATGTTCTGTCTACCTTTGGCAGGACATGTTTCTCTGCAGCCGTTTAGAAATAGTCACTGGTATTAGCGGCTCTGGGGACCAACAGTCACTTACATTTATTTTAAAAAACAGCAGAAAAAAAAGGCAGCCCTTTTTGGACGTACTGAACACAAACGCGATAGTAATATTGTTTGTCTCGGTGCCCAGGGTCATACTTTTCAAGAGGAGCGGTCCCCAGTCTGTACATACTGATATTGAAAGCTACAGAAAAAGCCATCACATGCCAACCTTGAAAAGAATAAACACTCAGAGAGGAGAAATGTATTTTATCTGAAACTTTATGCCGCTGCTGCAAACTCTGCAGACGGTGAATGAGGAGGCTCAGAAAGTAAAAGTGCAACTGTCTTCATGCACTTAATCATCATTAATAAAGGACAAACATTTAACCTGTGATTTTTCATATCTTTTATTCTGATTCATCAGAAGTTATGTTAACATATTTATCAACCCCTGGTCCTCAATAAAGTGCTCCTTTAACTAAAACATCAACATTTATAATACTATAAATTAATAGAAATATAAATACAATTCTGCTTTTCAAATGGAAAACATGTACAGCTTTGTATCATTATAATACATGTATTACTGGTTAGTCAAAAGAGTCATTTTCAAGCCTTTTTTTTATTAAAATAGGACAAAATAATAACAGAAAACTGATAAATTAGTCAAAAATGTAGTAACTGTTGCGTGGATACTGTTCAGTAATGCATCTGTACAGAGCTTTGTTGGCTTTGTGTATGAAAAATGGTGCATTGATATAAAAAGAACGTCATGACAACAATCTTGTTCTGTAATTTATACCCTGACAACGGGGAAAGGAAGTATTCTGATTGGCTGACAGGTTTCTATTATAACCTCAAGAAAATACGTTTAACGGGTTAAATAGAAGAGAGAGAAAAGATTTAAAAACCACAGCAACTTGTTTTCTTTAGTTGCAGCGGCATCAGCACGTTAACACTGATATAGAAAACAGAAGGAGCATTGACTCGTATGGGAAATGTGTCTCCATGTCCTGATTGATTAAGACGGATATGTTTATTAGTTATTGATAGAAAAGGGCCGGCGCACCGTGATTGATTAACTATCTTCGGATATGATTTTCACATACATGAAGCATTGACTTTTTTTCCCGATATGGTCAAAGGGGTGAAAGGTGTTTGACTTAATGATCCTGCGGTGGTTCATGCCGTGCATTAATGTTCTGTGCTGTGCTTTTAAAACTCTTCTTTAAAACACACCGTCAATCAGTGCAAGAAAAAGATTGTTCTTTTTTTTTTAAATATCTGAGATTAGATGTCACAAGAGTCAAGAACACGAGACGGGGGACTTTTGCTCCTTTGTTTCCCCCTTCAGTTCCTGAAGAAAAGCGTTTTCCCACGTCTTTGAAGGTATCAGCGTCACATTCTGACAATCTCTTTCTTCACGTTGCACCTCTGGTTGTCGCACCCACTCAGCCGCCATTATCCGCAATTACAGTTACATGTTGGGCGGACATTCATGGAAGTGACTGCTTCTCTCTTTGTAGCCGCATTTGCATTTTGTAGAAAATTTCAAAAAGCTTCCATTTCTTATTTTTTGTGTGCTGTTCTTTGCAAAGGAGACACACATTAAATAACATTATGTTGCGCATTACCGCGTGAGAAACACATCTGCCAGTCACATAAGTGCCTCTAGTATTTTGGAAGTGTAAGTCCTATCCTTTTAGAGAGGCTTTCTTTAACTGTGAGACTAAGTGCTCCTTTCAGACAGTTGACCTGAAGGAAATAAAGTATAGGACCCTGTGTCTGAGCATGGGAAAACATGCCTGTGATCAAAATGCTCACGGCTTCACAGCGACAGAGGAGTCCACACCTGCCGTGCAACACCTGGTACGCCCTGAAGACAGGATCACACAGACGTGAAGACATGGTGAAGGAAATCACTTGCAACAGCTGTGGGGACCCCCGCATGAGGCGACTGTACTGTATTGCCATTGTTGACATTAGTGTTATTAAATATATATCACTGTCACCTCACAGCAAGATCCTTCTGTGTGGCGCTTGCACGTTCTCCCGGTGGCCCTCTGGGTTCCCATCGGGTTCTCCGGCTTCCTCCCACAGGCCAAAGACATGCAGCTTAATTGCCTATGGGTGTGAATGTGTAGATACATATTATGCATATATGTCTGTATGACTCACTTTATCTGTAGTGTATCTGCTTTGTCTTTTCCACTCAGTATACTGCTGCTGCTCTTACAAAGTGCTTGCTGTTGCATGCAGTATGCATTCATTTGGGACATAACTATATCGACATGACATTGCACCTTGAACTTTGACCCTCTCGCTCATAGAGGATCCGCTGTGCAGAGGCTCGTGGCTCAGGATATCCAGAAGAGCACGCTGGCTTTGCTTACTGCACACATCCTGAGATGAGGTTTAATTAGGCAACATAAGTAAAAACACATGTGTGTGGGGACTGGATTTCACTTATGAATATATACATACGACCACCTTGTAAAATATGATACATTATTATTGATTCATTGATCGCGGCTTTTCTTAGCTCGAGGGGAGGTTTTACAAATGTAAAGCCTCCATGGATCACAAATCTAAAGTAATTGAATTAATTAAATAAATGTTTGCATTTTTTAGATGTTCTTTCAATGATCTGTGGTGATTTTTTGCTGCATAACCGCGAGTTGGTTAAATTATTAACTGTTGATGGCGTGGCCTGCAGGTCCAGTAACCAAACGTGCAGCTTTAAACCATGTGTGAAAGCTGCATTCTCTCTCCTGGCCACCAGGGGGCGACTCCTCTGGTTGTATAGAAGTCTTTGCTTCATGTGTTAAAGCTGCATTCTCTCTACTGACCACCAGGGGGTGACTCATCTGGTTGTATAGAAGTCTATGCTTCATGTGTTGAACCTGCATTCTCTCTACTGACCACTAGGGGGCGACTCCTCTAGTTGTATAGAAGTATATGCTTCATGTGTTAAACCTGCATTCTCTCTACTGACCACCAGGGGGCGACTCCTCTGGTTGTATAGAAGTATATGCTTCATGTGTTAAACCTGCATTCTCTCTCCTGGCCACCAGGGGGCGACTCCTCTGGTTGTATAGAAGTTGATGCTTCATGTGTTCAAGCTGCATTCTCT
>NC_136602.1:3386347-3433847 GCF_910589615.1 Taurulus bubalis
TGTGTGCAGTTCAATTTGATCTTTATTGTCCCGTGAGATGAATATGGATTGCAGACGGAGTTAACAATAAAATAGCGAAATAGAAACACACAATAAAAAGGCGTAGTAGGAATATAAAAGTAGTAAACCCATAAAAAAACTAAACAACCAACAGTTTTATGCGGATGAAAAAAGAGACCTGCAGGGAGTCAATAGCTGAATATACTATAACAAATACAATAAAAAACAGTCATCAGAGCAGCCGGTGCATCCACCAAAAATGAGTTGGTGACGTGTGAATGACAGCAATGGGGTTTATAAACAGCTCAATTCAGTTGAGGGAAGCAGTAGACATTTCTTTCTGCAGTAAGTGAATAATGGGGCAGCTTGTTAAAGGAAAAGTCCTCCTGAAAACAGTTTAAAATGGTTTAAAAATAGCATCTGGGAAACTATCTTGAAGTCTTGTTGTTTGTTGCTCTGTAGATAATATGAGATATTTCCAGTGCAGCTGGAATGGTGTATATATATATATATATATATATATATATATATATATATATATATATATATATAAAAGACTACAAATGCAGCAAAGCATCTGTCAGTTATCTAAAACATCAACAGCAGGCTAAACATCCTGTCTTGGTGTCAGTCCCTCAGGATTACCGAGCAAAGCGCTCCTTTCAAAACTTCATTTTGCACATTCAAGCATCACACGGGGAGAACGAAATCCACCCAGAGAGGAGGAATACACCGCAATCTCTCCACCGACAGTCGCCCCGAGGGACCGGAGTACAATGCATCCAGCAGACAAGATGCGTTATCAGTAAAAGGATACGATCCTCTCTCTTCTAGGATGAAGAAAAACGACAAAGAAAAGCGTGCTCTCTCGCTGTCAGAGTCACTCTGCTCCTCCTGCTATTGCTCATTACCTGAACATAAAAAACACAACGCTAAATAAAACGAGCTCCCACCTGTTCTCGTGGGGCCGCGGAAGTCATTGTGGGAAATGTAGGAAATCATCTGAGGTAAATGAAGACGAGTCGTTTCTAAGGGGAGAGTAATAACTCCAGAGAGAGAGAGAGAGAGAGAGAGAGAGAGAGAGAGAGGGGTCTGGGTCTTTATGCACACGTATTTATTTTTATTATTTTTGGACAGTAGCTTAGGTTACAAAGTATACATTCGTACCAGCATGTATGGCATCCACAGTTTTTCAAGGTTGGGTAACTTTGTACAATTTGGGAGAGTGCACGCATAAACAGAAGCAACAACAACACACACACACACACACACATCAGACGGAGAAAGGGACTCGAGAGTGTGTGGTTGAGGTCAATCTGGCTTACTCGGCTAGAGCAACGTTACATGGTCATTCATTCATTATAACATAATAATAATAATAATGCATTTCATTTTTATCGCACTTGTCCTTCAAAAAGAATCTAAAGCAACCCATAATAATAAAAATAATTAAAAAAAATGTAATAGCTGACAATAAATTAACTCAAGGTAAAAAATGCCTTCCTGAATCAAAAGGTTTTTAGGCCAGTCTCAAAAGAGTTCAGTACAGAACATAAAATCTGTTTGAAAGGGTTTTATGTATCTCACCCACTTGTCCCAGAGTTGAATAAACACATTTCTCTGAAGGCGAAGGGAAAGGTTAGCAACCAGCGCTTTTTTACAGGCTGTTATTAAAATGCCAAACAGGTATTCATCTGGACGGCCTGTTTGGAAATAAAATGTTCCTAAGAATACTGTAGATAATTGCAGGTATTTTTATTTATTTTTCTTGGTTTGGAGCAGGTAGTTTCTTGGTGGTTCTGGTTTCCTGGTGCTTTAATCTTTTCCCGCCCTTTTCCTGTCCCCAGCGTCCCGCGGGGAGCAGCTGACAGCTGAATGACGACGAGGTGCAGGAGGAGGCCGGGCCGGGACGCCTCCGATTAGTGCCTCGCTAAAAACAAAATCTGCACATCTGCAAAAAAAATCTGCACATCTGCAAGGCAGTCAGTGGATTCCATGTGCAGCCATGTGTGTGCTGATGTTGGTATGTGTGTGTGTGTGTGTGTGTGTGTGTGTGTGTGTGTGTGTGTGTGTGTGTGTGTGTGTGTGTGTGTGTGTGTGTGTACATGACATGCGTGCCCTCTGCAGAAAACAGATCGATGTTTGTATGAATATGAAGAAGGAGGTTATGGAGAAAAATGGTCTTGTATCAGATATAGTGATTTATTAGGCTGTTCTCTCTCTCTTTAACACACACACACACAAATATCCTCACAGGAAGAGCGAGAGAAGGAGTTGAAGACACGGAGAGAGAGAGAAAGTTTGCTTGAGGCAATAAAACCCTCCTTTGTTGTCTTAAGATCTCGCCCTGAGCCATGCACTCAGGAGTTGTGTCAATGAAAGCCTTCACGTATGCACGCGTGAATTTGCCAGCTAACGGAGCAAGCTAACGGAGCAAGCTAACGGAGCAAGCTAACGGAGCTACAAGGTGGAACGGGCGCTACGCACGAGTGAACGTGTAACAAACACACGTGCGAATGAAATGACGGGAAGTCGCATCAGAGCATGCTCACGAGCGCGGTGCTAACATGCTAACGCGTACGATGCTAACGTGTGAGATGCTAACCGCACCGTTTGTAGCCAACGACGCTGCAGGAACGAATTCCTTGTCTCGCTCTGGGACTCATTAAAGCACTCGACTAGTATACGGTCATCGTGTGGGAACCCAAACTGAGTAAATGTTTGTCCCTTCCCCTTCGGACAAAAAGAAAACGAGGCTCATTAAAACACACGAGAGCAAACGAGAGCCCAAAAGGAGCGGCGAGCGTGTGACCCATTTTGGCTCGTGACTACGCCTCTGCTGTACGACACACACACACACACACACACACACACACAATGCTGAACAGTGCACTGAGACAGGATGTGGACGAAAGCCACACATGTCAAATGTGCCAAATGAAATCACATTAGGAATTTAAGTGAAATGTAATTAATATCAAGTTGAATCAGCGGCTGAAACAGTAAAAAAAAAAAAAAAAAAGAAGCTTGCTGGTTCGGCTCTCTGGCCTGCAGCCATGACACGATGTCATGCTCCTGGTAAAGAATAAGTGGGGTTTGCAAAGGGCTGTTGCTCTTCTTGCTTTCCCCGAATCTCCGCCAGAAAGCACTTAGAGCTCAGAGACCACACGACCTCCACAGCCAAGGTTTCCAGTTAGGTCTCGAATTTCCTCCAGGCAGTAAAAGCCCTACCAGGGGTGTCTTAATTGACCAGCAGCCTATACAATCAAACTGTTAAATAGAGGCCAAATGCTAATAAAACTGTCTTATGTCCACCGGCCAGATGGTGGCTCATTAATAACCTTTGTTTTATGCTCAGGACAATTATTTGTAAACCACTCATGGTTTCAATTCATTTCACTTTCTTCTCACAAATCGACGGCCGACTGGAAACATTAGTTTCTGCCGCACGTGGATTCTGCAACGTATTTGTGTGTAAACCCCTCCTAAATAATTCATCCAGTCGTCCCCAACTTCCGAGCATTTTGCATCTCTGCGCTGCAGGATCAGATTATGTTGCTTGTCTTGATTATTTGGGTGCTGCAGGTCAATCCGTTCTGATTGCTACTACAGGTGAATTTACTTGTTAATGCAAAGTACCATCCGAAAGAAACTTAGTCATTTTATCATCTCACCACCTCTGGCTGCATTGCAAGGAATCAACCTGGGTGGTTGTGTATTAATCAGATCCTCGTAACCCACTAATGCTTCTTTAAAACAAACATATTGAGAAAATATGCTCAGTCAAAATTCCATAAAACTAAAAAAGGCAATCAGCGAGTTACCGGACTAAATGTCTTCTTCTTGTTTCGATGCTCTCTAAGGATATACAGTATGCTGCACTTCTTGACACTAAACCAGTCAGTACCTCTGTGATACTTCTCACCTCAACTGGCAGATACTGCAACACTGACACCTGGTGGTGAAATACTAACACTACACTAAAATGATAGAGGACCCTGAAGTGAAACCCCAAAACTTTAATCGCTGCAGCAGTTCTAAAATACATAACGTATATTATAATATTGGAGATCCTTTTCTTGTACACCAGTCACATACATGATTCCTCCTATACAGTCCACTGAATGCCAATGTTGTAAAGGAACATACAAGATTTTAATCTATAAATGTGTAGTCCTTTGTGCTCTGCATCTGTGGCAGTAGTATCAGCTGCCATTTATTTGAGACTTGTTTATTAAAAGTTACTATACAGATTTAGATTCCTGATACAAAAATATTACCAGTAAATAAATAATGATGTATCATTATGGATAAAGATGAGACTTAATTGATGCCGTGAATTAATACATACAGTATATCCAACAGTATAGTAAAAAATAATCCCACCCTTTACCAGTATTAGAGGACACAGTTAGAGAAAGACAAAGTAAGAAAAAAATATATATCAATGATATACTAATACAGCATAACATGTATTATTAAAAAAATATATGTATATTTTTATATATATATATTATTTGTTCCCCCGTAGACTACAATACCCGTCATGCACCTCGCGCTGCGTGATGACGCCACGGAACATCAACAACTTACATGTGGCCTAGGGACGCCGTTGCCGTTCCGCGCGCTAGCATCAACCGGGTGATGTGGAGCGGACTTCCAGCCCCCCGCATTTAAAAGAAATAGCACACGGCCGATCGAGGTTCCATACGCAGCCACAGCTGAGCCAACATGCCGCCGAAGAAACCCGTCCAGCCCGCGACTGGGAAAAAAACCCAGGAGAAGAAAAAGGAAAAGATAATCGAGGTAAAGGAAGTAAAACACGAGTTAGCTCGCTCGGCGTTAGCCGGCCATGCTAACCCGGCCTCGTGACAGGTGGTAGCTTTCCCCGCCGACTCCTCAGTAGTTTGTCGTGATTCATTTAGTTTTTAACAATAATTATAATCACACTAGTTAAAATGAAGCGGGTTCTTCAGCTGTCAAGTGGAGCACTTTATTAATTTTGACCAACGGTCGTGGTTCGAGCCGCTAGCAAGGCCGCGCAGCCGCAGTGAGCGTTCACACACGGTGGTTTAAATGTCCCCTTGTTCATCAGTTTAAATACACACAAATAACTATGTTTTTTGTTGTAATCTCTCTATTGTATGATGAGCGTGGCTTACTTGTATAAGCGCCACGTGAGCGGGGATCGTAGCGCGAGCGGCCTGTTTCTGCTCGGCCTCACCGGACACACGAGCGGCCTGAGACCGAGCTAAAGTTTGTATTTAAGGAAACAAACTACATTAATGTTGAAAATGACGATGTCGCAGTTTTAAATTACGAAAAATAAAAGGTAAAACAGCAGCTCTGACTCTAAAGCCTCGTCTCACTGTACCGGCTTGTCGTCACGTTCACGGGCTCAGCGACGTGTTAAAGTCACGTTAACCAGCTGGTGCGTTGAGTCTGATTTTAGGGGATTTAAGTGTATTTATCGCCTGTCTAATTACACGTAACTTGTATACTTGTGTACTTTGTATGAACACTGCAAGGTCAGGTGTGTAAAGGCTTAAAGGATGAGAGGTAATTGCCTCCAAATCCCATACTAAATGAACATATTCTGTTTATTAAAAGGTATTTCTGTGTATTTAACGCCTGATGGAGCCCACAGACCTCCTTTGTTGAAGCCACACTGACATGTTGGTCTATTGTGTGTTCACAGCTAAACACACTTTAGTTACCTCTGACTAAAAACTACAGAGCCCAACTTTCCCCAAAAGTAGCAGAGCCCTTTTTAAAGGGACAGTCTACCGCAAAATAACAATAACGGTATTATTTGTATACATTTATTTATGTAATTTGTTTATAGTACTTTTGATTTTATCAGAATCAGAACCATTTATTTGCCAGGTATGTTTCACATACGAGGAGGCAGGGTGGTGCATACAAAACATAACATTTATAATAGAATATAAAATAACGTGCACAGATAACGGGTACTATAAACAAGTGTACTGTAGGTGAAAGTGGCAGGTGTATTTAAATATTAAGGGATGTGTCCCTTTTTATCAATGAAACTTTACATTTACAATCTCAGTGTGGACCTCTGGGGCTGAGTGCCACAGAAATCAGAGAGGATTGTGGGTCGGGCGACGTAGCGGAAAGACAATATAAAACATTTTTGACCAAATACCTCAATATCAATACGGTAGGGTTGACCTATGGCGCTTTCAGGGTGAGATTTATGATTAATAATCATCAGTAATAACGACCAAGTGGGAAAATACTAGACCGTAAGATCAGCCCAGTCCTTCTCTTTACTAGGATTTTTAAACCAGTAAAAAAACAAGTTATGACGTATTGCTATATGCAAAATCAAGGCGTCTCGCGTCACAGTATTGATATAATGGGAAAATTGGCCCTAATTGTAGGAGGAGCTAACATTATTACAAAACGCCAGCTGTATCCTTGATTTTTCAGAGAAACAACGTTTGAAGTCAGGTAGTTGAGTCTCATGACGGCGTGCGATGCCGGATGAAAGTAATCTGACATGATGAGTCTTAGTGGCTGTGTCTTGTGTTGCCGGTGAGGTCAGAACAGTACACACACACTACATGTTGTGGGTTTGTAACGATGCAGAAACAAGAGCAGAAACCTGTTGGGTTGGAACCGCTCGCTTCAGGGATGATATTGGAAGCTGAAAGATGATATTTGTGCTTGTTTTTCTTTGTTTCTAGGACAAGACATTTGGCCTGAAGAACAAGAAGGGGGGCAAGCAGCAGAAGTTCATCAAGAACGTTCAACAGCAAGTCAAACCGCCAGTCAAACCGGTCAGTAGGAAGTTCTTGTTCTCCCTCTCTGTTCTTTATTCCTTCATATCTCTGACCGTCTCCAACCTTCTTGTCTCGCTGGTTCTCACTGTGCTTCTCCTTTCCTGCTGCCCCATCATCTGGTGACCACATGTCACCGCCCGTCAATGTGCTCAGCTAATTTGAGATCATTTTTAAATATATCTACCGTGTGTGTGTGTGTGTGTGTGTGTGTGTCCCAGGGTGAGGGAGATAAGGCCACTAAGAAGACCGACAAGAAGAAGGAGTTGGATGAACTCAACGAGCTCTTTAAACCGGTCGTCGCTGCTCAGAAAGTCGCCAAAGGTAACCGACAACGGCGCCTGTGAAAATCTGTTTGTGGCCATTGTACTAGAAAAGATAACTAACAGTCGATCCCTCTCCTGTTTTCCACAGGTGTCGATCCAAAGTCGGTGCTATGTGCGTTCTTCAAGCAGGGCCAGTGCACTAAAGGTGACAAGTGCAAGTTCAGCCATGACTTGACAATGGAGAGGAAATGTGAGAAGAGGAGTCTCTACGTGGACGAGAGGGACGAGGGGCTGGAGAAAGGTGAGCGCTTAGCGGAGATAGTGTGGCACTGCAGCGCTGAGCGACGCCACTGTGGTGTTTGATGGGATCGTCCAGAAATGGCTGAACATAAAATAAGTTGTCTGTCTTGTACAAACTTTGACAGTTTGGTTTGACATTTCACTTTACAATTAGACGTTAGTGTTTCTTCTCTGTTTAAGTTCATTTTTAAAACAAATTTGTCATTTGAAGTGTTGGTATTACGAGAAACGAGGTCGAGATAAACCTAGTAGCCACCTTAAAATCGGTCTCTATAGAAGCACTAGATCACTCAAAACACTGTCTGTAAAGTAATGAATCAATACATGTATCTGTCTACTTCCAGATAACTTTTCTGTTAGGTTTTATTATTTGAAAAAAAGACTTAACTTTGTCTTTTCCCGTTTAGACACGATGGATACCTGGGATGAGAAGAAGCTGGAGGAGGTGATCGCCAAGAAACACGGAGAAGAGGCGGAGAAGAAGAAATCCAAAACGCATATTGTAAGTCTATTCTGCATTATCATTTGATACTATGACCAATGGTTTCCTAAACGTGTAAGAAACTTAGATGTGGGATGTGGTCCATATGACAGAGTTCAGGAAGTATTAAGATAATAAAAGATGAAGAGACAAGGGACGAGAAACCCAAGAGAGGAATATCTTCCCTGGGTCTAGGTTGTTCACAGTGAAGGTATTTGATTCAATTATTTATACATGTCTTTGATCCCTGCTGTATTCTTCTTATTGCTGAGTCGGGTCGGCCATGAATGAATGAAAGCAAAGCGCTCCGTCCCTTGAGCCTCTTTTCCAGAAAGGGAAAAGACGACTTCAGAGTCGTTTTTTTTTCTTAAATGACAAAAACTGTCTGGACCCGAGAGATGTACACGCCGGCGCCCTCTCTGTAACGCCGTCTTCTCCGCCGTGTCGCCCGCAGGTGTGCAAGCACTTCCTGGACGCCATAGAGAACAACAAGTACGGCTGGTTCTGGTCATGTCCGAGTGGCGGCGACGTCTGCATGTACCGGCACGCCCTGCCGCCGGGCTTTGTGCTGAAAAAGGACAAGAAGAAGGAGGAGGAGAAAGAGGAGAATAAGATTTCGCTGGAGGAACTGATAGAAAACGAGGTGAGGCCGGATGGGGGAGGGGAGGGGTCACAAACGATGAAGAAATGTATTTAACCAAAAATAGATGATTATAATTAGAAATGGTTGATGCGGGAGCAGCAGAATAATTCAATGAAAGATGAATTTAACCTACACTGAAGCGAGGTTTGGCCGTTTTTTTTTGGATATAAAAGGTATCCAATTTGTATTAGCCGGTCAAACTCGGTAGTTAATTTAATATACACCTTTTTACATTCTTGTAGACAGATTCCGATTCATAAATGCGTAGCTTTTGATGGATATGAACCGGTTAACTTTTCTCCGATTCTTGTACGATCAAACAAATGTAATTTTCCATGAAAGAAAAGGCATGAAAATGTTTGTTTATGCGTTCGATATCGGACATAATTTAATCTGATGCGTTGACTCTGTTGTGGTTCTGAGCGTTCAGACGTCAGCTGTACCATCATTAGCGCCGGTCGTGATTAAGTAACTTTAAGAACCGTTATGCACATTTAAATATATACGACGATAAAATACAGTGGAGCCATTTGAATCTGACTCCTCATCCCGACCCGTCTCTCTGCAGCGAGCCGCTCTGGGTGCCAACGTGACTCGGATCACCCTGGAGACTTTCCTGGCTTGGAAGAAGAGGAAAAGGCAGGACAAGGTTGGAACGCGTCGAATCTTTTCTTTATTTCACTTCATTGACGTCCGTTTGTCCGAGGCGGCGGCGGCAGGTTTGATTTGAAGTCTCTCACACGATTCCCCCTCTTGCTGCCGTTTAACAGATCAACAAAGCGATGGTGGACATGGAGAAGAAGAAGGCCGACTTTAAGGCGGGGAAATCGCTAGTGGTGAGTTTAACTCTTCTGTGGTGTTTAATTTTACGATGCAGACATTTCCATGGCGCTGCAGGATTAATATGAAACCCCGTGTGTGTGTGTGTGTGTGTGTGTGTGTGTTTGTGTGTGTGTGTGTGTGTGTAGGTGAGCGGGCGCGAGGTGTTCGAGTTCCGACCCGATTTGATCGACGAGGACGACGACGAAGCCACGGACGCTCAGTACATGAGCGGCGACGAAGACGACAATGATGTCGACAACGAGGAGGAAAAGGTAAATTGGTTCCGAGAACGATGCTCGTTTTAGTTTGGTGCTCTTTAAGTGAGACGTCCCAGCAAATGAAACTGCACTCAACATGGTTTGCATTGTTGGTACAAAACACCTGCAGGTTGTTGTGGTCGATGTTTTATAAGAGTCCTAAAAAAAACATTCTAATGCGTAAACATGAGGCCATTAAGTACTTAAACATTTTGAACACAAGCAATAAGTGTCTTCCTGTTTTCACCATGTAAAAAAAAAAGTCTCGGCTGCAGCTTTTTGTCCCCTTTGGTTCACCGTAGTCAAAAGCTTGAACAGGTGACGCATCATCTCCCTCTGCATTATGGTCCGGTAAATGTCTCCAGGTTCAGAACACAATTTCTCCTCTTCCATAAGCGAATATTAACGAGCTTCCTTCCAGTACAGTCTTCAGACTTCACACAGCAAATAATTTGCTTGTTAATTGTGTGCACCAAGGCAAAAATGTTCCCTTGGTGCACAGCGTGAGTCAAAGAAGAGCGCTTTAATTAGTCTTGACTTGATTGACTTGGTTTTTTTGGTCCTAAAATGTTTGTTGAATATGAATGACTAATCCTGATGGAGCTTTTTACACACGTTTCCTTATTAATACAAATTATTTACAACAAAAACATCTAGCTGGACTTATAAACCTCCTGTGTTTTAGGGCAAAATGACTCTTTTTCGGGCTGTTTTACCGACACACTCCTTAGTTAACATTTATTTGATCCTAAATGGATACATAGCATGGTCACTTTATTCAGTCTCAGCGTTCCTTCTGCACTTTCCTGCTTCTCTACATGTTTTTTAAATGCGTCACACTCCCGTCTAAACGTCATTCACAATGTTTTGTTGCAGGCCGATTCTACAGAGTTCCAGGACATAGACCTATCCCGTTTTGTTCCACAAGAGGTCGACAACACGGGCATTACCGTAGCGTCCATGGACCGCTTCGCCTCGAGGAAAAAGACCCGGCCGCCGGTTACAGACAACGGTAAGAGGGGATTTGTAACCGGACGAGACATTTTTTTTTGTACTTTTAACTCTTAATAACAAACACGCTGTAACGATCCCTCGCTCTGCCCGTCTACAGAGGAGCAGCTGAACGGAGCTTGCGGCGGCGCAGAAGCCAACGGACATTCGGGCGGGGAGGAGGACGACGATGAAGAGGAGGAGGTACCGGTGGACGAGAACCTGTTCACGGGGGAAGATCTGGAGGAGCTGGACGAGGAACTGAACACGCTGACGATGGAAGACTGAGCGGGGGCGCGTGAGAGGGGAGGACTAAGGGACAAAGGGACCGACTGATGGATGCATGGAGCGAAACTACAAAGAGACCCAGACGTTTGAATGATTTTAAATTTCAGAGACTCCAGTAATAAAAGCCTGACTATTTCATGACATCACTGCCCGTCTCTCGACGCCTTCTGTTTTTTTTCTGTATCGCCCCTCACATCCCTCCTCGGCTTTTTTTTTTTGTCCGTTTGGGTTTCCAAATTTCCAACACCGGGGGTTCAACTCCAGGCGGCGACGACGCGTTCGCGGCTCGTCGGAATTTCCGTTAAAAAGAGAATTCGGCTGTCGCTCGCCGGTTTACGTGGAAAGTGAAGTCACGTCTGAGAGAAATTGGGCTTCTTAATCCTAATACATATTGAATATAGAGATTTGCAGAGTGAGACATTAAGGGCCTTAAAGTGAAAGCACTACACTTGTGCCGTGGGACTTCAGTAAATGAAATAACATCGTGGGATGTTTGAGTACTGGAGTTATTTTACAGTGTAGGAACATGAACAGGAGTGATTCTGTTGTAAGAAACTGAATCTGTTCACCTGCTCTCATACCAAAATAAAAACTGGAGTTTGAAAAATGGTGTTGTGGAGATTTCAATAATTATTTTGAAGGAAAAGAAAATCAAGCTTCTAATGTCGGCCCCATTTGAGACCAGGCTGTAATATAAAGCCAACGCAGGGACACTAAACTGTCCCCATACAACCCAGAATTGTAAATAATGTTCTCATGATGCCTCCTGAAGAAATAAAAGATTACTGTACATCAGTGTGTGTCTTGACTGAATAAATCAAGTGTTGTGGATGTAAACACATGTATCCAACCACTCATTTCTTTCAAATTAAAATGGCTTTATCAACCCGTTGGTTTATGGTAGTGATGTGTCCTTTCATGTCGAGTAATCCAGGTAGATTTTGGTGAAGCGCGTATCGAGGCTTGTGTCGATGACGTATGCGGTGACGTGATTGATTTCCCCCTTCCTCTCTGTACCAGCTTCATGTGTGTCTGTGAAAGGGTATTTTATAAAGCAGGCGAAATAGTCTCAAAAAGCCCAGCACTGAAAAAGTTCTTATTTTTATTTAAAAAAATATTGGACACATCAACATGGACTAGCGGAGCCGAGGCTCGAAACACCGATCCTCTGACTGAAAGTCGGATATTCTAACCACTGACCCACAGTCACATCACAACCCTCTCCCAATTTGTTTCGAGTTTTGATTTTGACCCCGCCATTATATCATAAAGATAGACACAATATTAATAAGTTAATAATTGATGTATTCAATGCTTCAGGAAGCTTCATCTCGCCATCACTAGTTTATGGTACTTTGACAAAACACGGAATTATTATGGGGTTGTGCGCAAAATATTAAACTATTTTCCTTCCAACATGAATTACCAAAAGACACATGCAGCCTTGAGACAGTTGCCAGTGGAATTTAGTTTAAGTTATTAAACATTTATTCAACCACTATAGTAGAATAAACTTTTACAAAACAAGCACAATAAATCCAACAACTGATCAAAGTAAAGAATGAAATACAATATTTACAGATAACAAAATGTCACAACCGACTAGTTATTCAGCAGCTACAGAAGAAGAGACGAGATGGGCTGAATTCAACATTTTTATTTTTACTGACAAACAAAAAAATTTACAGTTAATTTGATTAACACCTTTGAACTAAGATCAACATGAGGGAGGGGTGACAGGAAGAAAATAAAACAGCAGATCGGAAAAACAACCGTCTAGATCTTAAATGTTCTGCCCAGATTTTCAGGATAAAAATACGGTCAACCACCTGAACTAAAAAATTACTTTAAAAAAAACAAAAAAAAAAAACATGAGGCTTACCACAAACTGCACAGACGATATTAAGACTCCATTGTAGCGGTGGCTGCTTTCATTTACTATTATCAGCGAGTCGCAGCAAGGTCACTGGCAAGAAGTATGGTCAGACAGGTGTCAGTGGTCGGGTCAGTGGTCGGGTGGAGGTCTCGATATCGGTCGGTCGGTCGGGTCAGGTGTCATTGTGTCATGACAGTCGCCTAGGGAACAAGAAGCTGCAGTGTTATTCACAGGGAGAGAAACAACTGGACTCAGACACTTCACAGGAAAACCGTTTCTCTACAACTTCTTTAAGTGATCGTGTCTCTCTGAAGTGACACTGCAACACACTTATAGTTTAAGCAAGTAACCTTTTTCTGCTCCGTGTGTGTGTGTGTGTGTGTGTGTGTGTGTGTGTGTGTGTGTGTGGCTTTCAAAAACCATGCGAGAGGAATTACAAAAGGATACATTCACAGTGAAATACTTTGGTACCCGATTCTTCTGCTAATACGGCCGTTCACTTACCGCTCATTTCGGTCCCGGGTCCCGGGGTCCTGGCTAGTAGGTGCGAGGCCGCTTGTGGGACTCCTCTCTGGGCGGGTCGGCCAGCATCACCTTCATCTTCACGCCGTTGATGACCTGACCGTGGAGCGCAGCCATGGCGTCATCCGCACACTGAGAGCAGAGCGGGGTGAACGGGTCACTTCCACATGTCAGTTTGTCTACCTCCATTCATCCCTCCATCTTTATGCATTTCCTCTTTCCTCTATTTTTCTGTATTTGGCACGTGTTCAAGAGTTTATAACAGGGTTCATACACATTTTGACCAATGGATTTCCATGACCAAACATTTTGTGTTTGTGTAAAATGTAGTATTTAAACTAACAATGACAATACAAAGCATACAGTAAACCTTAAATGACACAAATGAATGAGACAATAGTTTGATTAAAAGAATCAACATTTATACAGATGCCTGTATGTATGCCTGCTTATATTTTGATCGTCTTTCTTTTAAAAGCATATTAATTATTTCAAACTCAGAGTAAATGAACGACATGTAATTTTTCCAGGCCTGGAAATAACCATTTTCAAATGCCATGACTTTTCCAGGTATTCCATGACCCTAAGAACTCTGTTATAATCTTTAACGGTTCAAAGTCTCACCTGTTTTTCGGCATACTTCATGTATCCAACCTTCCTTCCAGGAACCAAGTGGACCTCAATAAGGGAACCATAGCGACTACAGACAGAGAGAGAGAGACAATCATTCGTTAATGTCGATTGCATTTCGCTAAACTCGGAAACATGATCAAATTTAACCTTTGACCTCCTGGCTAATGAAACGTTGTGTCCACCATACGCACAGTGTTGTGTTATAAGTGAGATGAATGAATGAGACCTACCAGAAGACGTCCTCCAGCACGTCTGGGGGCAGCGGGGAGGGGCTGAACACGACGAACAAGCGCTCCTTCGCCTTGCAGTCGGGGGCAGCGAGCTTCTTCAGAGGAGGCAAGTTGACGTCGGTCTGAATCCGGAGCATCGGGGAGACGGGATAACTCTGGAGGGCATCGACCAAAAACACCCGGGGTGAGCGATTCAGTTCAGCCTTTTTATATTTCACCTTACTGTGTCAAATTAACTGGTCATTGTATTATTATGTAAACTGTGGTTAAGGCCTGGAGGGATAATTACCCAAAACGGTAATTAACCTTGAGTTGTTATCAGCGGGGTGAGGAGTTTTCTATAATAGGTGAGATTTAGTCTAATGTGATACCACAGCAAGAAAAAGGGAATAAAAACAATTATTCAAACGTTGCCATTTGTTTTTCCAGGTGATTGCTTCATGATTTCTTTTTTTTTTTTGTGACAGGTAAAAAAAAAAAAAAATCACAACAGTGCTGGTAATAAAGGTCTAAAATCCCAAAAAACGAAATCTAATTTTTGTCAATAAGTCTTTAAATACAACTACAAAAGATGTGTAAATCCGGCGTTGACTTGATGTACTTACAGGAGGTTTCATTGATTGGCTGGAGGACGGCCCGTTCCACGGCGGTGACATCATCTGAGTAGCCACAAACTGCATGGCCATCCGACCTACAGGACTACACACAAACAAGAGTCTGCTTCATGCTGATCTTCAATGGTTTGCACCGAC
The DNA here is from genome assembly GCF_910589615.1 of Taurulus bubalis. NCBI lineage: Eukaryota > Metazoa > Chordata > Actinopteri > Perciformes > Cottidae > Taurulus > Taurulus bubalis. Next base: position 3,401,214 of record NC_136602.1, read on the forward strand.
CAAAACACTTAAAACTAGAACGTATACGGACAGAAATGCAGGCACTCTCAAACAGATATCTTAATGTCTTTTTTTTGTGCCTCCAATATAATTTTTATGGTCATTTTAAACCTTTTGTTGTACTTTTACTCAACATTTGGATTGCAAACTAGCAATTACACCATACATGAGTGTATATTTTGTGATAAGCCCCAGTTTACTGTGCCAGATGCTTCTTAAACATTTTGTTAAGACGATGGTTTACGTGAAGGTTTTACTCCACGTCATACTGTGTGGTGCCAACAACTTTTACTTCTGAGGCTGGGAACTTAGTTGTTTACTATATAAAGACAGGCTGGCCAGTCACTGTGCCCCTCAGGGGAAACAGTCATTCACCAATTAATATTAACAGATTACTAAGAAGACATGTAGAGATGGCGACAGTTAATGATTACATTCATAAAAAAAAATAATAAGCCTGTCTGCTGCATTCCTCCAATCACTTTTGACTTTTGCAGACACAGTAAGTACTGCGCGACTGTTGTTTGTATTAAGTATATACGCGTGTGTGTGTGTGTGTGTGAGAGAGTGTGTACCTGCTGCGGTCCTCTCCGTCATCAACAAAGTTGACGGACAGTCTGTTGCCGGGTGGATATTCAAAGCCGTTCAGCTTTTCCTTGGCATAAACCGATGATCCAAGATTGGCGTAGCGAATCAGAGCGTGACCTGAGGCCAACGGGACAAGTTTTAAGTTTAGTCATCAAAATGAATACCGGTAGCAAGAAGACATCAACAGTAAATCAATTGTATTCGTTTGACTGGAGTTTAAAATACAATCAAGAAAATTCCTATTTTTTTGTTAAAAACATTTTTTTTGACCAGTCGGGAAAATGTTACGGTGAGACCAACGAACTGGATTATGGCTCACAGGTGAATAACAAGTAACGCCCGTACTTTCTGTTCATCACTGACCTTTGCTCATTCCATAAGCGTCCCTCTGCAGCTCACAGTATTCCATGCAAGGAATGATGTCAAAGAGAGCAAAGACCTGCTCCTGGGAAAGCGCGGCGCGCGTCGACATCATCAGGCAGCGCGTGAAGTCCCCGGTGCCGGTGGAGCGGTAGTCCATGGCCGGGTAGTTGCCGGGGTCAGCTGTAGAGAGACGCCAGGGTCATGAACCGGACAGAGACAACCACAGCAAGGGATCGCCAGTTGTATATGACTTGTGACCATCATGCTACACGGCTTCTCCAGTCCTGTTTTCTTCAGCTAAGAAATGTGACAATCAGATGAATTTTGTCTTCTACAGATGTTGAACTATTAATTCACAATTTCATTATCTCCCGTCTAAATTATTTTTGACATATTTCATTCCCAGTTATCCATTCTTTAGCTCCCCAACCGTGTCGATGTGTAGCCTACATTGTTCAAAGCTATGATTACTTGCTAGCAGTCTTCTTCCCTGCTGCATTGCTGTGTTTCTGGGTGTGTTACCGCCACCTGTAGATCAGTGGAATAATGTGAAGTAATTGGCAGGAAAACAGGAACCTACGCATAAAAACATTGCTAGCGATGCTAAAAAAAAGGTAAATCAAAAACTCCATAGGTTTACATTTTAAACACTAGCTCGTGCATAACAATGTCTTCCCATGTGCGTTTAAGTTTAATGTTATCTAACAGCAGATACAACATACAGGAATCAGTGCTGTGTGTCTAATGCCTGACTGACTTTAGATGGGTTTAGAACTAAAAACGTCAAAGCCTGATAAAGACTGAATAAGGATGTCAAACAGCTGCGTACCCATCGGGTAGCCGTACTGGTTCGAGGAGTCAGCACCGCCGCCGCCGCCACCGCCAGCGGCATAGTCACATCTGGCCATTCCCCCAGAGTAGTCTTCTGTTGCTGGGGCCTTGGTGCGAGGTTCAGCCAGGATGGCCCTGTAAGCTAACAACATCATCATCATCATCATCATCATCAATGCCACAGTTCTGAGACACAGTAACGTTGACTGTATGAACTAACGTATGATATTTAAAGTCGCTGAGTACTTTTTCCTGCGGCTACTTCAACCACAAATAATGAACCAGCTAAAATAATGTGAAAGCATCTTACTTTTGTCACAGTTCTCTATGGCGATGGCAGCTTGGGAGGGTTTGTAGTATCTCACGTAGCCCAGGCCTTTACTTTCCCCTGTGGTCTTATTCTTGATGATCACACAATACTCAATATCACCATAATCCTAAAGAGAGAGAAACAAAGCCAGGGATAAACATAAGTGTATTAATCCTGGTAAACTGGTTATGTGACATGACACAAGTCAATGTCTCCATTCACATACGTGTCAAGAGATGGCAGCTATAGACAATATTCTAGGTCATGTTGATATTTTAGATAGCCTTAAATAAAAATGGAAACTGTCAGAATCAAGTTATAATAAGATACCAAAAAGACACCAGTTGAATTAAGCATAGGAATAAACATCCAATGTGCAAATCTCCATCCATATAATCTTATTTTACATATAAGCAGTGGTACACTGCATATACTTAGTATTTTTGCACTTTCATTGTGTAATTCTCTCAATTTAACACGCTCTGCTGTTCCGTTTTATATATATATATATATATATATATATATATATATATATATATATATATATATATATATTAGTATATAGAGTATTTTTCATACCTAATATTTCTGTGTAACTTTGCTTGCTGCTGCCACAAACAAATTTAAATATAATAAAGTATACATCTATCCTATCTAAAGGCAGATGAAATTACTTTGAATGCGTCCTTCAGGTCCTCCTCAGAGAAAGATTTAGGGATCATGACAAAGATCAAGAGATGGTAGTTATAGATAATATTTTAGGTTATTTTGATATTGTTGAGAGCCTTAAATAAAACGTAAACGGTCAGAATAAAGTTAAAATAAGATACCAAAAGACATCAGTTGAATTAAGCATCCATATATTCTTATGTTACATATAAGCAGAGGTAAAGGCAGATGAAGTTACCTTGAATGTGTCCTTGAGGTCTTCCTCAGAGAAGGATTTAGGGATCATGACGAAGATCCTGGTCAACTCCTCATCCTCAACGTCTCTGTGTCTCGCTGAAGACCGTGACTGAGCAATGAACACCTGCACAAGCAGCCAGAGAAGGACAAGGGTTACAATCATAACCCTAATGAACCACACACATATGGAGAATTCCCCATAACTACCAATGGGAAATAAATCCCATTTTACGTCAGTTGCGAAGTTACTGAGACTACTCATTTTTTAGACTTGTCAGTCAGAATCGTTTATTGGCCAAATTCGTTACACACTTTTATTTTATAATATATACTTGTAGTATGAAGGTTTATGGCTTGTTGTGTATGACTGAATTTAAGGAGATTAGTCAACTTGACAACTTTTTAAAAGAGTGTTTTTAGCAATCCAATCAAATGGGAATATCCAGTTTCACTGATAAATACGTCACAAAACAGGTAAGTGTGGACAAATAAAAACACACGAGTATATATTTTACCTTAAATGATATTAATATTTTAAAAACCTTTTTTGTTTGTTTCGCCAATGACAACAAACAAACACGTTTACTCCCCCTTTAACTCCACCGTTTCAACTGACTCGTAAATCATCTTAACGGGGAATTTGGCGACATAACCGTCGACGTTACCTTGACGGGTTTGGTGCCTTCCATCAGCACTTTGCCGTGCATGTCCTCCATGGCCAGGCAGGCCTGCGATGACTTGGCGAATTTCACATAAGCGATGCCTTTGGACTCCTTTGTCTGCTTGTCTTTGACGACCCAAACCCCGTGGACGTCCCCGAACACGGAGAAACTCTCCCGAAGCTCATCCTCGGTTATGGAGCGACTCGTGACTACGAAAAGTCGACTGTTGGGCGGTTCGTCGAGGTTTTCGGTTTGTTTTTTCTCGTTGGTGGTGGTGGTGTTTGTTGGGTAGTCCTCCATCTTGTCTTCCTCCCAAGCGAAACTGTGAGCGGCTGAAAGTAGCCGTTGGTGCTGCCTTCATGTGCGACTCGGAACCTCCCAAATCTTCCGGAGGATCGATATCCAAAGACGGTTAACGTTACTTTCGTTTAGTTCGTTATGACTCCAGACATTTAGTAATGCCTTACATTCACATTCGTACATATTTAGTTTCGAATATTGTTCTGCACTGGCTGGCCCAAAAAATTGCTTTATGAGTTAGTTTACTCCTTTCTTGGTTAAGTGTATAAATTCCCAGCTTTATGAATCTATCAGTAGCGCCGATAGCAGAAGATAGTGAACGTTTACTGCCACCTACTGTACCGGAGTTGTAACGCTGGAATTCTCGCGATGGTATGAGTTCTGTCGAGAATCTCGGGCGCAAATGTTGAGCCACAAAAATGTATTGTGGTAACAAACTATTTGTTTTAGCCTACTTGAAATAAATTACTTAATCTCACACGTGTAGCCTAATGTGCATATTGCAAGATATTTTACAATAGAGTCAGAAAGAAAAATAGTCAATGACAATAAATGAATATCCTTTGTCTCTGACTCCTGCACATCTTTTCTTTTCTTGATTAAAATACACATACCACTTTTATTTTATACCTGTTTAAAAGTACTGTTATCTGTTTGTTGTTTCCCATGTTGATCTATTATTGCACTGTTTAAAAAATATATATGTTGTATTGTTTTATTCTATGTCTATGTTATTGTTAATGCACCTTTCGCCTTGTCAATTTCCTTGTATGTGCAACATACTTGGCAAATCAACGATTCAGATTCTCAACAACAACAACAAAATAAATGGACAACTATATTATATGTGTGTACTTGATTAGGTGTGTTACACCACTCCGCCAAACACAATACAGCCATCAGCTGATGATTGCATCAGAGGCATGTGACTCATGTGGGGTTGTAATGAGGGTCACAGGAATGATTGATGCATGTGTCACCATATGCTGTTTGTGTGAAGTACAATGACCTTTTTTGAGGACAGATGTTTAGAATATAATAGATTTATTGTGGTATATATATATATATATATATATATATATATATATATATATATATATATATATATATATATATATATATATATATACACACATATATAAATACAGATATAAACTATGTATATAAGGAAAACATTAAAGTGAGAGTGTTTGAAGCACATAGCCTATTCTATAGCAACAGATTATTAGACTGATGGAGTTATGATGACAAGTCACCCCATTTGAACTCATTCACCATGATGAAAATTAAAGGGGACGATGCATTTTGACGTGGTGGTCGCCTTTAGTTTTATTAAATCATGCGTCTTACTGATATGTTGTCCCTATTTCATTGTGAAGAACTGTCTGCTTCAGAGAGGCGCTGTGTGTATAAACGTTTGCTTTACTATTATTAGTCTCATTGTGATATAAATATAGGTTAAATCAAATGTCTCTTCTTGCTTTGAAAAAAAGTTAGTTACAGGTAAGTGCTAAAGTTTTCTGAAATAGCTTAAATAGTGTCTGAAAGCAGCATTTAATATCTAATCAAAATCATGAGGACATTTCCCCATATTCCCGAATATAATAGGCAAATTAAAAGTTATTCAAAACTAAAATGAACTTAGATAGATACTTAATTCTGTCCTTAATGGCAGTAAATAAATATACATGTTACTTTTGTGTGCATACAGGCGATGGATTTCCTTATAAGGCTGCTGTACTAGCAGGTTCTTTTTGCTCCACATAGAAAGCTGGGGAATGCGACAAGATGCGTGTACGCGTACCAAACTACATTCATCGCGTCCTTCTCGTACCCTCGTCTCATCTCCTACTACGAGAATAGCGACACATCTACAACTTCATCTTTCAATTTTTAAAATGTAAAAATATCCAAAGGGGATAGTTTTTATCAGTGTGTATTTTTTGTAATTTTAGCTCCGTGAAGCGATTTTTAAATAAATGTAAAAGATGTGAAGTCGGGTAAGGAAACGTCTATTTCTAGAAATGGGACGCGGCCGGGGCTACGTCAGGATCTAGACGCCCATAACGTGATTGGACGATGACGCCAAAAGCCGGTGCCACTAAAATGATGTGACCTTCTTTACGTCCGCCAGAAACCAACCGCTCACCGGCCGAGAGAAGCAGTTTACACCTGCGCGGGAGTGATTTTTAACACAAAAGGTAATTCTTTACATTTCATATTGAGCAGTTATATTTACAATACATGTATATCTATATATATAGATATAGATTGGGTTTGAGAGGATTTGATTATTCAATCGGATGAAGAAGAGCTCTAACGGTTTACGTTAGTGAATAGCTCGTTTATTCTCTTTGCGTAACCTAAACCCGAACGGGTTAACCAACCGAGTCCGTTATTCAAGCGTAATGCGGCATTTTAATGTTGGATTTCTGTATTGTTTGAAAGGATTTAAGCTCGTTTTCAATGTCTGGCGGACGCTGTAAAGGTGTTATCTAGCTAGGTTAACGCTGCAGTGGATATTCGGACGTCATTGAAGCATCCTTGACGTCCCGAATCGATGACCCGTTCCCGGGGTAACCTTCCTCGTATTCTGACCAGGTTATATAGTAAGCTAATGCTAGCTGTTAGCTAACCTAGTATGTGTGTGATATAACGTCTGCATAAGGAAGCTGCTTTCGCTTTTCTGCTGTGTGTCCTTGAAGGAAAGGATGCGATACATTCGGGTACCCCCGCCATGTTAGAGGTTGTCTGGGCTTTTATGTTTCTTTTTTTTAACTTATAAAAGGTGTAACGTATAAGGCCGTCCGTTTCCTGTGGATTATATGAATATATATATGAGCAATTTACCGTTTAGATGTTACGTAACGTTAACTGCTGCAGTCTCGTTGCTGCAAGTGTCAACTCGGGTGACGTAACGTAAGCACCCCTTTAAATATGTCAAATTCCTGTGACATTTAAGTCTTTCATTTACTCCAACCGCTGTATATTATATATGTGTGTGTGTGTGTGTGTGTGTGTGTGTGTGTGTGTGTGTGTGTGTGTGTGTGTGTGTGTGCGTCTACTGATTTGTGGACAAATGTGGAGTTTATTTAAAGTGTATTCGCCGGTTATAAGTGCGTTATAAAGGCTTTTTTGAGGACACAAAATGCAAGGGGAGCACATTTGGGTGTCATCTGTCACGGCCGCGCGCATTCTCGGCAGAAGCGTCTTTTCCTGCACGTGCATTTCCTCCACGTGACTGTGGCAGGTGTCCTCGTGACGTAACCCGAGCTGAGGCGTCGCTATTTGCAGTGACGTCACGGGAGCGGGTTTCCAGTGCACGTTTCATGTCAGAAGTGACCTCAGGGTAATGTCACAACTTAGAGAAAGTCCTCACCTTAAACGACCTTCACAAGATGGCGTCGCTCAGGCTGAATTAACTCCCAGCCCCCTAGCTATGCTCTATGAATAGTAGCTCCACAGTTATAGCTCTGACACACATGGGTGTTTATATATACGTTGTCATAACTAAACACACGACTTATTGTGTGTTTTCTGCAGCTGACTATGGGAGACGTGGCCAAGGGAAAGAAGGCGTTTGTCCAGAAGTGTGCTCAGTGCCACACGGTAGAGAACGGGGGAAAGCACAAGGTGGGCCCCAACCTCTGGGGTCTGTTCGGACGCAAGACCGGCCAGGCGGCGGGCTTTTCATACACGGACGCCAACAAGAGCAAAGGTCAGTTCACTGGTGGGGAAACGAGGCCTCGGTTACCCGTCTAGCTTGGGATGTAGGTCACGTGAAGTGGGGGGGGGGGGGGGGGGGGATATTTGAAATATTCTGTGTTATAAGGGTCATTTAATGTAGCTTTCTGCGAGTAACTGTGTCATAACTACAGGGTTCTGGAAAAGTCATGGAATTTTAAAATGGTTATTTCCAGGCCTGGAAAGGTCCGTGAAAAAAATAAAATCCCCAAAGTCATGGAAAAGTCATGTAAATGTGTTATATTCATGTGTTCATGATGTTCATTTACGCTGAGTTGGAAATAATTAATATGCTTTTAAAAGAAAGACGCTCAAAATATAAGCAGGCATACATACAGGCATCTATATACATGTTTATTCTTTTAATCAAACTATTGTCTCATTCATTTGTGTCATTTAAGGTTTACTGTATGCTTTGTATTCTCATTGTTAGTTTAAATACTACATTTACTCACTTTTCCATGTTTACACCCAGATTTCACAAAATGTTTGGTCATGGAAATTTGGTTTAAAATCATGGAAAAGTCCAAATGTGTATGAATCCTGTATCAGGTTTCCTGTTTTGAGATAAGGTGCTTTTATTTTGAAGGCGAAAAACGTAGTTGAAATGGAAGTCGCGTATTGCGGTGTTTAACGGCTAAAGTTAATTTTTTTTTACGGTCAATTTTGGATGGAAAAAGAAACGATTTTAGCACAAAGAGGCACAAGTTCTTACATTGATTTTGGAATAAATAACAGACATTTAAAATCATCAGTCAAAGTGCAGGACCATCTGTCGGAGTGTAACGCTACAAACTGTGTCATAACTAGTAGCATTCACAGTTTCATTAAATATTAACAATTTTTTAATGCTTGCCTTTTTAGTGGAACTTTCTAAATGGTTTATCCCTCTCATCACTGATGACTGATGTCTTCTCCCAGGTATCGTGTGGGCCGAGGGAACCTTGATGGAGTACCTGGAGAACCCCAAGAAGTACATTCCTGGAACCAAAATGATCTTCGCCGGCATCAAAAAGAAGGGCGAGCGCCAGGACCTCATCGCCTACCTTAAATCGGCAACTTCATGAAGTGGTCATTAAATTCAGAATATTTAACGTCGTTTAATTATTTTTATTATCGGGTTACACATGCTGAGTATGCAGGCTTTATGTTCAGCCATTTGCACTTAAATTATTAGAAAAGTGCCGCCTCTTGGGAGACGGCAAGCATTCAAACATAAAACTACAGTCTGTTTTTATTTTTTGTGGATCTGTAAAAAAACTAATCCCATTATTTAAAATATGTGTCATGTTGATAGGTCGCCTGACCTGCCACTCATTCTGTTTTTCCGTGACAGCTCATGTCTGGTGCTTCCTGCTTGCAGAGCCGTACTCTATCAATTACATTTTTAAACGTATTACTAAAAAAGAGTAACCTTTATTCAGCGACAATGGAGTGAAACAGGGTGAACATCTGGATCTTTAGTGGTTAACTGGTGCCGACTCTCAATCCACCTGTAACAGAGCCTGATCTGTTCCTGAAGCAGCCCCTCTGAGCTCCTGTTTTTAGTCAGTCATCAGACTCGGTACAAGTTGTTTTTTTCTTAAATTGTGCGTAAAAGAGTGGTGCTGATTACTGCCTCCTTACAGCTAAGAATTGTGGGGTATAAATATATATATATATATATATATATATATATATATATATATATATATATATATATATATATATATATGAATGCCTTCAAAACCACCGAACTACGGTACTGAGGAACTATAGGAACTATCTGAAGGAAGATTTTGTTTTACCTGGTTTCACAGGCCTGAAGGAGTATCGTTTTAACTTATTTTACTGTAATCTGACAGACTGCATCTGTGAAATGTTTTGATGGGGCTGCTTGCTGTCGGTGTAAAACAGCGAAACACTGTATTGTAATCACTGTCTGCACATGAACAATCTCCTAATGCTTTGTTGTGGTGGTTGTGGACCGGATGGATGAAGAAGGGTAAATTAAAAGACTTCCAGAAATGTAAACAAGACTGTCGTCTCCTCATTGAAACTTGTTTGGGTTTTTACTGTCTGTTCTTCCGTCTTTCAATCAGAGGATCGGTGGTTCGAGCCCCGGTCCATGTCGATGCGTCCTTGAGCAACACACTATAGGAATGTAAGTCTCTTTGGATAAAATCGTCAGCTAAATGAAATGAGATGTCAACGGTGATAAAGATAGCCAGGAAAACTATTAAAACATTTTATATTGGTGAAGAATATAACTGTAAATGAAATATAACAAATATTTTTTCTTTTTCTTTTTACATTTATCTACTTAAACCTTTTTTACTAAATCATTCTCTTGAGTCAAGACCATTTATCTCTGCATCTCTACACACCCCTGCTTATCTGATAACTGATTTAATGAGACTTTATGGTGCTGATTGGAGTTCATAAAAAGTGACGCACGTGTAAACACAGCCAGTGCAAAGCCAATCCACTCCTGGGTGAGTTGGACTCAAGTCCCTCTGAGCCACGCCTCTGTCGCTCACAGAGTGTGTTATACAATCCCAAACCTATTTCTAGGAAACTGAGAGCTGCTGAGTTCCCGTCTCCTCTCGACCAAAGCTCAGCAGTGTCGTGTCCGGATGAGTCTTCAAACAGTCCGTTTGTGCTGTGAGGCTGGAAACTCATTTTGATTGTATGAGGGTGTAGTTCGTGGAAAAATACAACTAAGATACACAGCTGTTGAGGACGTTCTTCCTGATTACCTTTCTAATCTCATAATAGAATAAATACTACCTAAAAGTCATGCATTTAAAATGCTACTTGTGTAAAAGTAAAAAAAGTATCAGCGTCAAAATCTACGTATCAAAAGTCTTTTTGCAGCTCAATTCAAAATAATGTTCATTATATTATTGGATTGTGATTATTATAATGCATCAATGTGTGCATCACTTTACTATTGCAGCTGGTAAATATGTATTACTTATTTATATTTGATATGGGCTGGGCAGCGATCAATACATTCTGATTCATACCAAGTATTGTGAGCCTTCACTTCCTTTATGAGATAAATGTGTGAGCTTTGATCAACACGTTCATATTGATACAATTATAAATCATATAGAATGTGTGTTTATTAGAGTTTTTATTATTAAATAACTAGCTACTAAAGTAATCAAATAAATGTAGTGGATTAAAAAGTGATTTAATTTAAATGTAATAAGCCTAAGTATGGCAAAATTATTTATAAGTGTACTTAGTTACTTTCCACTATGGAATATTATAAACCTGCAGTTACTCTACATGCGTTTTTCATAAGGAGAAAGACATAACTGCTTTATTATATCTATAAAGTAGCTCTGATGATCAGAGTTTGTAACACCTGGTGGTGGAAGATGGTATTACACAATAACACTTTAGTAATGAAAGACAAAAAGTGTTACAAAAACAACAAACTCAGTTTTCATAACTGGCTCATGAAATAGGAGCCAGCGGCCGTTATGTGCACAGTTAAGAATCAACAGGTGGCGACAGGAAGCAGATAAAAATAAAAGGTAAAGTAATGGCGAGTCAACAAGGGTGAACCAAGGACAGCAGAGAAATGAGGCCCGCTGAGGATGAATAGTAATGGAGGTCATCAGTATTATATCAGGATTAAATCAGATGTACAAGGAGAACACAAACCTGGAAGAACCATTAAACAATAACCTCATGAGTCATGAGATAAATTATCAGATTATAAGTAAATAATCTGTGATCGCATCACTATCATATGATGTGGTTTTTATGAATTTCTTAATTAGAAAAACAGTTTTACACAATAAAACATGTTTAAGTTTAGAGTCGTGTGTGTTTGACTCCATGAGAGAGAGAGAGAGAGAAACGGCAACATTTACAATCCAATCATTTTACTTTATTTCATGTGTGTGTTCACTGGAAAACGTTACGTTTGTGTTCGGTGTGACGTAAAGAAAATAACAATGTCACAGGATACTTTAAAATTACACTGTGACATTTAAAGAGTGCGACATACCAAGGTACACACACACACACACACACACACACACACACACACACTCGTTTACAGCCAACGAGGGTCTCCCTTTTGAGCTATATATATACAGCTGACACAAACTACAGTGACAGGTGTGCGTGTGTTTGTGTGTGTGTCCGTGTGTGTGTGCGCGCGTGTGTGCTACGCAGAAATCTGAGGTCAAGTGAGGCTTTATGAGCTTACACTATTATTGACACCAAAAGAGTGTGTCTATATTGAAACAGGAAACACCATGCTGCTTTGACTACAAACACACACACACACATATGTTTGTCTTTCTGTACTCGTGAGGACCGTCAGTGAAGGTCCTTAGCCCCTAAATGTAATCTTTTATAATAAAGTGCGTATCGAGTGACAACGTGAAAGGTGTCGCTTGTAGAGAATTATCAGCGAGAACCTTCAGCCCCCCTCGGCTATACAGAGCTTCAAGGTGACTTTCTGCTCGTTGTTAAGCCTCTTAAAATGCCATGTTGACCATTCAAAGGCTAACTCGTTAGCTACATACATTCTGGCCAAGCAAAAGTAATCCCTGAACTTTCATACAGAAGAAGAACCGGTGCACCTAAATTAAATTTTTTATCCAGAATGCTGAAAAATACAACCCCCACACTCCTCCCTCATATGCGGTTATTTTAGTACTGCAGTTATATATTCGCCCACAAGAGGGCGCCACCGTCCACATAACAGTTTTGACCGAACAGCCATTTTTGAGTTACTGTGTTTTTTCAATGTATGCATCACTTATAAAACTTTGTTACACATTTACTGTAATACTTGTTTGACATTTTTAATCAAACTACACAAATTCACCATATTTACTTTCCACTTTTTCTACGAACGTGTCTGTTTCCTTCTATTATAACATTTAAGTGCGCTCCTTCATGCAGTTAATTTGTATTTAATGGTTTCCTTTTCATTTATGTTGCCAATGTAAATTCAAATGTTTTTGCTATGTTTGATGTCTCGTTTTCCATTTTAACATTTAAATAAGGAAGGATTGTCCTTAATTGTAGAGTCAATTGGGTATTTCTTTACCACTTTTCCGTATGTTTACAATCATTCTTCACATATAAAGTCTGATATTTTACACCATGTGTTGTTAATTTCAGCAGGTGATCTCATTGGCTGTGCAGCATGCAGGGCAGTTTAATTCAGTAACGGTTTTCCATTCAACGTACAGTCTCATGCGGAGAATCCTCTCGCTCACACAGCGGTTGTAGTGTCGACATGGCTGCCACAGAGCGAGGAGAAGAAAAGAGAGAGAGAGATAGAGAGAGAGAGAGATAGAGTTGCAGTTCCCAAACATTCCTGATGCATCCAGATGACCTTGCTGGAAATTCTCCCATCAGCTCAAGCTGGACATTGGCCATGGGAACGAGGCTCGGTTTCCTTTTGAATACCACGGTGCTCCTTTTCCAAACCATCTCAAACCATCCAGCATTTCTCAGCTGCCAACTCTCTATCTGTCTTGTTATGAATGAACCGAGTGGGTCAGAGGGAAATATGAAGGGTCTTCAGGCGATGTGATCTCTAGTTGCCATAATGATGCTACACAGATCCCAGGTAGTTTATCATAGAGTATGTGCACACATTCTAAACTCAAATCACTACAGTTAGTGTCAAATTACACTATCAAATTATGTCAAATTATAATTTAACTCCTTTAAATTAATAGGATTACATTATTGTCTGTGTCACGCTCTCATACAGTGTTGGTGTTAAATTGGCTGCTTTAGTTCATATTCCTGAACCAAGTCCTTAAAAACTGAGTATCTGATCCTGAGTGTATTTATTGTTTAAATGTGTACCGTAAAAGTCGGGTTACAAGCCGTTACGATGTTCGGTGGGTGTCCCCACTAGTTCCCCGCTGTAGCCAGCTAGCGCTGCTGCTAGTTCCCTGCTAACTTCTGCTAGCTCTCCGCTAACTTCCGCTAGCTCTCGCTAGTTCCCCGACAACCACCGAAGGTAGCGGGACCAGCCTCAGCTCGACGCCCGACTCGGGCGGAGGGGATGCGGGAAGCTAGCAGCAGTAGCGGGAAGCTAGCAGTAGTAGCGGGGAGCTAACAGCAGAGCTAGCTTGCTACAGCGGGGACAACCACCGAAGGTAGTAGCGGCTTGTAACCCGGTTTTTACAGTAGTATGTGTTGTTTAAAAAGCTATTGTCGGCCTCGCTATTGTCGTACTTATTCTGGGTTTTTCCTGCTATAATCGTGGTAATATCAAGGCAGCTCCACAACCGAGTCACGTTAATTTACACGCTAATCAACAGAAGTCAAAGATAAATACGGCGGGTATTGAAAAGAAAAGAGGACTTTTGTACTCGTAAGCATTTTAGAGAGAAAATATACTCAAAAGATTTTTCATATTTTATCTGCAAAGCTTTTGAAACATATACAGCATTCACATTATTGAAGTGGAATAATAAATACAAAACTACAATATAGGAAATATCTAACAATGTAAAATCCTCACTTATGGTAATCAGTTTAATTTGTCAAACTACAGTACAATCTCCAAATAAAACACACAACTTACATTTCAGACAAAGATTGTCGCCCAGATGTGTTCAGAGCCAGAATGAGACATTATTATAAATGCAGTGCAGCAGGAGCTCAGTTCTTAAAGCTGACTAAGAACAGGACTTTGAACACATTTGAGAAATTTGAGCATAACCTTTAAAAAGTTTAAAAATACTGTTGTGAATACTGGTGTGAAGATGCAATCTGCATTTGTGTTTCATATTAATATCCAGTGATGAACATCTGTATCCAGTAAAACAGGCACTGCTGCAGTTAAAACGCAAACCAGCTCAAGACTTAGACTCTTTGAAATACAGTGAAAATAATGACAAACTTATATAACAAATTTAGAAAAAAATACAGTTTAGTTCTACTTCACAGGAAAATGTAAAAATAAGTCAACACTGCCCGACGATATTGAATTTCAGCCAGAAGGTCGATGAGTTCACAGGTAAAACATTGGCTGCTTGAGAGGTCAGAAAGGTTCCCAGCACCCTTGGGTGTTGTTGCCTCCTCAGATGTAGAAAAGAGCCCCCAAACTGTGGGAGAGCACTGTGTTGTATCTTTGGAACAAGCAAAAGACCAACACCGGCCCAAAAGTTTGACCTTTAGTCGTTTCCCTCAACAATCTGCAGAAGTCATAAACCGTCATTTTGGGGAGAACATTTGCTTCAAGTTGCAGCAACTGCAAGTCCGTCCGAGTGATCGGCAACCGTTGCCGTCAGCTGGACGTCAGACGATCTGATATGAATGTTTCATAAAAATCTTCTTTTTCAGAAGGCTGTGCGGTGAACGCAGTATTTGGCGACCACGAGTGAATGTGATTAGCGCTCAGTGTTCGTCTATCTCACCGTCAGGTTTTAAGGATTGTCTGCATGTAGAACCATCATATATGTATCAAAGTTTTTAACTTGTTACACTGCAAGAAAATATGCGTTTCTACACCAGAAAATACATTTTCTATGAAAATAACCAGTTTAACATTTGACACTGCAGTCCGTTTCTGGTGTGTCCACATAATACGAAAAGTATTTCTGTATGTGCTGCTCTTAAATTAAATTGATATATTGTGTGATGTTATGCGTCTATAAACAGGAAAAGCTAAAACAGCAAACTTGATATTGGTTTCTGTGCATGCCCTTTCCTAAAAGATGTACATCTATACATTTGAGATCAAGATGTAGCAAACAGAACAGGCAGAAATGGTTAAATAATGCTTTCTGGTCTTTGATCCAAGGAGACAGCGGTTCGCGCCCCGTGTGGAACACAAGGCCATTTTTTTTACCCCAAACAATGAGCTTTTCATAAACCTAACCAAGTAGTTTTGACCGAGTTGTTTCTTTTGAAGAGTTTCTTCAGAGGGGCCATACAATTGACACGTGTCAAATTTTTTAAAATACGTTTAAAAAGCATGACGTCCTCATGAAGTCACAGTCATTCATTTTGATGGCAGTCGAGACTAAACAGAACAACAGAGAGTTAGTGTTTCTGCTAAATGTGAAGTCCTGCTGTCTTAAAATGTGTCTCAGTTTGTTCAGCAGGCGTGTGAGAAGTTAAAGTTTCTGCTTCCTCTCTAAACCGAGAGGTCGTCCACTCTCGTCCGGCTGCTCGTTCCGCTCGTCCGGCTGAATCTCCGCTTGTCCTTGTGACAGAGCCCTCCGTTCGGGCACAGCAGCAGCCCGTCCGGGCCGCCGTTCACCTCCCTGCTCCCGGGCGCGTAGGACTTGGCGTCGGTCCTCAGGTAGCCGCCATCTTGGATCTGATTGCCATCCGCCTCCTGCCACGCGGGCGAGTAGCAGCGCATCTGGAGGAGGCTCACCTCCTCGGCGGCGGCAGCCATTTTGTGCTTCTCGGTGGCCATGTTCTCAGAGTTCTGCTGGTTGGCGAGGCGGTGGTTGGGGAACGGGAGGGGCAGGAAGTGCGAGGAGCCGATCACGCACTGGCTGAAGTCCGGCGGCGGGGTCGGCGGCGGGGGAGGAGACAGAGAGAGCCGAGGAGCTAGCGGCGCGCTAGCTAAGCGTCGTTCCAGCTTCGCTTTTAAAAAGTGCTGCCTGCAACGAAGAGATTTAGACAGTTAACATTGCACAATACATTATTTATTTATTTTAATTTGGGTAAGCGTGCATCTCCATATTGATTAAACTCTATTCATTTTTGTTTTAAACTAGAAGATTCATTTTTAACCTGTTAAGCCCTAGCTTTTATATCATACCCTTTTATATCAGGAAAATCAAGAAAAAATCATGGTATAAATCCCTCCTCCCCAAAAAAAAAAACATGTTAGGTATCAAATTAAACATAAAAATCAGGGCTACAATAATATATAATCCTGATGTACAACCTCTAAACACAACTCAAACAATAAATAGGATTAGGGGTTAGGGTTAGGGCTAGGGCTTAAAGGGCTACTTGTGCAAAAGCACACATCTGGATTCAGGGCTGTGAACTTGCACGCTTGAAGAACCTTAATTTACTCAAAGTTGTCCTTTTATTCCCAGAAGAAATGCCAGAAAGTCACATTTCAGCTCTTCAGAGTTTTTGTTTGGAATCGTCAGAAAGTTTGACCTCTATGTTTAGCTCCAGAAAGTAACAGCTGAATCACCGAAGGTTCAAAATAGTCGAGAAATGAACTTTAGTTGTTGCAAGAGCTCGGTTTAATCCTAAAACTAACATAAGCACCCATATACACTTCATCCTGACTTTCTGAACTACAGAGTCCTCCATCGGTGGAACTAACACGATCTTTTTGTTCGCCCGCCCTTATTAATGCCCATATCTTTCTATCTAAGTGCCCCCAGCGTGAAGCACAGGCTTTCTGTTATATATTTGAAAGTTTGAAGACCAAGATAACCCTGATAACATAATCAGATTTATTTCCTCTTGACTTTAAAAAGTCTCCATCAGAGCCACGCACATCAATAACCTCCGCCTCTACTGAATGGTGAGTAAACTAACTTTTATGTGTCAAATCTGTGGAGTTCCCCTTCCTTTCTGGATGACTCCTCTTTAAAAGGTCGCATTTGTTTCAGATTGAAAATCAGCTTTCGGATAATTAACGTTCTATTCATCTGCATCAAGTTTCTGTTAACACTTTTAAATGACCGCTGAGTCAACTCGACGAAATTTAGGACAACAAAACATGGACGCCCGCGGCTATCTGATGTGTCTGAGCTTCACACGCATCTACAGAGGCTCTTCATCCATTACCACGGCACCATTCACCAAAAGAAGTTATAAAGTAACTTCACGGCACACACCACCATATTTCTGGATAAATCTCGTTCATAGTAACTTTGATTTGCAGCGTCACTTCCTGCCTTTGTTTGTTTCCCGCCTGTAATTGTTTTCACCCGGTCGCTCGTCAGCCCTGCTCTCACCTGTCCCTCGTTACCTCCCTCCTCTCCTCTCCCCTTGTCTTCTTCAGTTCTGACCGTTTGAAAGCGCTTCGCTTCGTTAAAGTATTTTCTTTGCGTCAGCCCGTCTGCGTTTGATCTCCTGCACCGCAAGAGAAGCGGCCGTTTAATTGGCAGTGAGTTCAAAGTCACCTCCAGAAACTGCACCTGGTTGGTTTTTGGGCTCTGGTAGTTTGATTTTTACTCAAATAAAAGTACTAATGCCACAGTGTAGATACTCTGTTGCAAGTAAAAGTCCTGCATTAAAAAAATAGCAACAAAATAAAGTCTCAAAAGTAGCATTCATTATGCAGAATGTCACATTTCAGAATAATATATATTACATTATTTGTGTAGAGCACTTTGAACATCATGTGTCCTTCAGTTTAATCTTGTAAAGGTCAACATTATACACGGGTAGTTTACTAGTTGATCATAATTTATTGGTTGATTATATTTTTGTTTTAATAATCTGCATGTGTAAAGTAACTAAAGCTTTAAAATCAGTACAACAAGTACAATATCTGCCTCTGAAAGCAGAAAAAAATGGAATTACTCAAGTACCTCAAAATAGTACATAAGTGCATTTCTTGAGTAAAGTTGTACTTCCCCCACTGATGACAGCCAACAGTGTCTTTTTTCATATCTAATGTGTGTGAGCTTTAATTCACCTCGACCTGAAACAACTCAGCACACATTGTATCCTAATGCATCTGGAAACGCCTGCAGTGACGTTTTTTATCTGCAGTTTGATTAAAAGGTCTCAAAACACTAAAGCATCCTGGTCTCTTAAGCTCAAACACACATTACCTGCAGCAGTGTCTCCACGCCAGGTGATGCAGCTCCAGCACACTGAGCGCCAGAGACACGGCCGACACCGTCATCATGAACACGATGAACACGTTCTTCTCTGTCGGCCTGGAGACGTAGCAGTTCACCGGGTGAGGACACGGCCAGGCCTGGGAGGGGGGGCATGGGGGGGGAGAGAGAGAGGAGAGAGAGAGGGGGGGAGAGAGGGGAGTGAGGGAGAGAGGGAGAGAGAGAGTAAGGGAGCGAGGAAGAGAGAGAGAGAGAGGGAGTGAGGGAGAGAGAGAGAGAGAGGGAGTGAGGGAGAGAGGGGGAGAGAGGAAGAGAGAGAGAGAGAGTGAGGGAGAGAGAGAGAGAGAGAGAGTGAGGGAGAGGGAGAGAGGAAGAGAGGGGGAGTGAGAGAGAGGGAGAGGGGGAGAGAGGGAGAGAGGAAGAGAGGGGGAGAGAGGGAGAGAGGGGGAGAGAGGAAGAGAGAGAGAGAGAGTGAGGGAGAGAGAGAGAGGGAGAGAGGAAGAGAGGGGGAGTGAGAGAGAGGGAGAGGGGGAGAGAGGGAGAGAGGAAGAGAGGGGGAGTGAGGGAGAGAGGGAGAGAGAGAGTGAGGGAGCGAGGAAGAGAGAGAGAGAGAGTGAGGGAGTGAGGGAGAGAGGGGGAGAGAGAGGGAGAGAGAGAGAGAGAGAGTGAGGGAGAGAGAGAGAGGGAGAGAGGAAGAGAGGGGGAGTGAGGGAGCGAGGAAGAGAGAGAGAGAGAGGGAGTGAGGGAGAGAGGGGGAGAGAGAGGGAGAGAGAGGGAGAGAGGGAGAGAGGGAGAGAGAGAGTGAGGGAGCGAGGAAGAGAGAGAGAGAGGGAGTGAGGGAGAGAGGGGGAGAGAGAGGGAGAGAGAGGGAGTGAGGGAGAGTGAGGAAGAGAGAGGGAGAGAGAGAGTGAGGGAGAGTGAGGAAGAGAGAGGGAGGGAGAGAGGGGGAGAGTGAGGAAGAGAGAGGGAGGGAGAGAGAGGGAGAAGGGGAGAGAGGGAGAGAGAGGGAGAGAGAGAGAGAGAGAGGGGGGGGAGTGCGGGAGAGAGGAAGAGAGAGAGAGAGTGAGGGAGAGTGAGGAAGAGAGAGGGAGGGAGAGAGGGGGAGAGGGAGGAAGAGAGAGGGAGGGAGAGAGAGGGAGAAGGGGAGAGAGGGAGAGAGAGGGAGAGAGAGAGAGAGAGAGGGGGGGAGTGCGGGAGAGAGGAAGAGAGAGAGAGAGCGAGAGAGAGTGAGAGAGTAAGAGAGGGAGAGGGAGGGAGAGAGAGGTAAGAGAAAGTGAGTGAGAGAGTAAGAAAGTGAGAGAGAGCGTAAGAGAGAGAGAGTGAGAGAGGGAGAGAGAGAAAGTGAGAGAGTATGAGAGTGAGAGAGATGATATGACTGTGGGTCCTGAATATCATGTTTTAAACGTTGGAAATGACTCAAAATGAGTCAGAGTTCTGGTCTCACCTTGCAGACGTACAGAGGATTGAGGAAGACTCCGTACATGAAGTACTGGAGAATCAGAAACACCACCTGCAGGAGGAGCAGTCAGTCAGCTGTGGAGGAATACACATGTACCTCCTCCTCCTACACCATGCAGTGGCTAAATGGTCACGTCTGGATGGACAGAGGATCGATCCCAATGTCACACAAGTGTCTCTCTCTCTCTCTCTCTCTCTCTCTCAGACCTGTATACACGTCTGCATCCTGCAAGATTCTACACCGTGTCCATAGAGTGGAATTACAACTTCCTGGTTCATCATGTGATGCCATTGGGCCCCAAAAACACGTCTGGAAATCTACGATCGAGCACCTGAATAGTAATTTAAATCATGAGGTTCTTAAAGATTTAAAATGCACTAATAGCCGAACCCAGAGTTATTTTCTTTGCTTCCTCCATGTGAAGCAGAACGAGGAGCCGGAGTTTAAGGAAACACGAGGGCGCTTGCTTTATGGACCCCGAGGATTTTTTGATCTGAATGTTGTACTTTTTGTTTTGCTCCATGCGCCACTGACCAACGCTGTGTTCTCATTATACATCCATGCATTTCTGCAGAATTTGCATCAGGGAATTACCCACAATTCACACTGTTGGCTCACTAAAAAAAGTTCCCGGGTGAAGCCTGGGGGCATCAGAAACATTTAGCATTAATGGAAAGTCCATAAAAAACGCATGAAATCAGAGGAATGCAAGCAGAGATTATATTTTACACATCTGGTTTATTCATCAACCTTTTCTTTAAATTTGTCTAATTAAAGTTGTTTTG
This sequence comes from Taurulus bubalis, assembly GCF_910589615.1. Lineage (NCBI taxonomy): Eukaryota > Metazoa > Chordata > Actinopteri > Perciformes > Cottidae > Taurulus > Taurulus bubalis. The sequence continues at coordinate 3,421,919 of NC_136602.1, forward strand.
CTAAAAAAAACAAGTAAACAGATTTGACAAAAAAAAAAAAGTAAATAAAACCCCTTAATTGTACGTAAAATGTTTTGGAGTAATCAAGGTAACGTGATATTTCAATGTCCTATTCTTGTCAAGCCCTAGTGGGCCCTGGTCTGTAAGTACTAGTATACACATACATATGTATGTATATATATATATATGGACACTAGCATGTACCTCCATGATGCTCCGCAGCAGTATACTCAGGATGTACGTCTGCAGCAGCGCTCCCCTCAGACGGACTCGACCTGCCGATTGGCCTTCTGGTTTCTCCTCCTTCCTTCTGCCCTTCTCTCCTTTCCTCCCGTGTTCCTCTTGTCCTCCCTCTCCTTCACCCCCTCCCGTGTCCTCCTCCTCTCCGTCCTCCTCCTCTCGGTTCCTCCTCTTCTCCTCTCGGCGCACGGTGTGCATGGCGTGGCCCATGTAGATGAGGCTGGGCGTGGACACGAACACGATCTGGAGCACCTGGCAGGAGATCAGACATATATACGATAAAAAACAGTTGAATTAATGCGACAGTTTTAAACTACTTAACATCACGGTTTGATTGTGTCCTTACTGCACCCAAACTCATCGATGATAACTGTCTTGCAAATTGGCTATTTGTAGTACGTTTTTACTGGTAATGCACGGAGCAGCCATCTTGGATTTTAAGGTCAGGGTTGGGGAGGTTCGACCAACTTTCCTCGTCGGAAATTGGACGTTTCTTTTTTCTTTTTCCCTGATATCCAAACTCCATGGTCCAGGACACTGGTCTTTTGGTCTTTCTTGTTTTAATTAGAAGAGGGGTTGTCTCTCTTTTAGTCTGAAAATCCCCGTGCAGAGATTTTAACGTGAACTTTCAGTCGTGTGGCGACGTTGGTGCAGGTTGGAACATTTCAATTGTTATGTGTGAAAAAAGTTTGGGAATGTTGGCGTTTAAAGAAAGAGAGAGGGAGAGAGAGAGATGGAGAGGGTGAGAGGGAGAGAGGGGGGGAGAGAGAGAGGGAGAGAGAGGGAGATGGAGAGAGAGAGGGAGATGGAGAGAGAGAGATAGAGAGTGAGGGAGAGAGAGGGAGAGAGAGAGAGAGAGAGGGAGAGAGGGGGAGAGAGAGAAGGAGAGAGAGAGAGAGAGAGAGAGAGTGAGGGAGAGAGAGAGAGAGGGAGAGAGAGAGAGTGAGGGAGAGAGAGAGAGAGAGAGAGAGTGAGGGAGAGAGATAGAGAGAGAGAGAGAGAGGGAGAGAGAGAGATAGAGAGTGATGGAGAGAGAGAGAGAGAGAGAAAGAGAGAGAGAGAGAGGGAGAGAGAGAGAGAGAGAGGGAGAGAGAGAAGGAGAGAGAGAGAGAGAGAGTGAGGGGAGAGAGAGAGAGAGAGAGGGAGAGAGAGAGAGAGAGAGAGAGAGAGAGAGAGGGGGAGTAATGTTGGCGTTTAGAGAAAGATTCCCAACACAAAGATGCAGAGTTCAGTTTCAGGATCTCAGCCGCAGACGAGGGCCGTCGGTGACGTCATCAATGTTTACGGACTGATTGTTTCGCCGTGTGGACGTTGACCAATAGGAGCGCTGAGCGCACACCTTTAAACATGACCAGGTGAATAAAGAAGAGGTGGAACTGTGAAACAGAGAGGAGGTCTGGGGTTTTTAGGCTTTTCTCAACACAAGACTCGAGCGCCGCCTTCCCGATTACATCACACGGGTCGGGAAAGACGGCGGGCTGTGATTGGTCGAGGACCAACGTGTCACATGTCACGTCTCAAGGCCGAGTTACAGCGGGAACGTATGACTCTAGTTGATTCATCTGAGAACAGTGACCATCTAATATTCTCCTGAAGTGTTCGTAGCTTTAATAATTAATGCAATTCTTAAAACCCAACAAACAAAAAACACGTTGAGCGGGAAATTTGGATGGATCAAACGTGAAGTCAGGTGACATCAGTTTATTACCCAGTATCGTATGTGAGCTATCGGGAAGGCTCGGTCGTAGCAAACGTTCTCGCAGCCCGGCTGCTCGGTGTCGCAGTTAAAGTCTTCCTGCTCGTCGCCCCACGACGACTCAGCCGCCGTCCCGAGCACCAGGATCCGAAAGATGAACAGGATGGTCAGCCACACCTGGTAGAAATAACGATAATAATCAAGACTTTTTGTGTATTAACGTCTGGAGCAACATTTGAAAATGCTAAACAAATGTAAAAGACGAGGGTTTTAGTTCAGTAATGTCTTAGTTTTCAGCTGGATGGCTCAGAACTAAGAATAATGCAACTCTTGTGACGCCCTCAAAATATTAATTTAAGATGAATAGTGATATTATTTTAGAAGGCGTTGCATAAATTCTATGGAAGGGTTATTTTACATTATTTAGGATTCCTTCAGCGCTCGTACAATGCCATCAAACATAAACTTCTGCTTATTATTAGAGGAGGAGAATATAAACTATGCATCAGGATATGTGAAATAAACAGGATGATTTGGAAATATATGAATGTTTTATTTTTATTGTGTATGCATGGTTTTACTTCCTTTGTGTGCAGAGGAAGTCAGACTGATGCCATGTTGCCTGGCATGCAGTGTGTGTGTGTGTGTGTGTGTGTGTGTGTGTGTGTGTGTGTGTGTGTGTGTGTGTGTGTGTTGTAACCTTGCCAACAGAGGTAGAGTGCTCCTGTACTTCCTCCAGGAAGTTTCCCAGCAGGCTCCAGTCGGCCATGACAGCTCAGCTCAGACTTTGTATTTATTTGTCTCTCAGCAGGAACAGAATTCACCTGAAGAGCAGAAAGCAGACGGGTTTCATGTCTGGGTCACATTCAGGCTTCTGCTAATCTCATCTGAGATTTATTTAAACAAAAGACGTCTGCCAAAAGCATCTTAAGGGTGAGATGATCTCAAAATCAACCAAAAACTACACCTTGTATTGCTTTTCTTTACGCAGTTAAGACTCTTTTTCTACAATTAGACAATAAAAAGGTATATATTTTCACATCTATTGGCTGAAAGTTCACTTTCCTGATGTTTCATCTTCAGGTTCTGTATCTGTTCTTCCTATTGATGATGTGTGTGTGGTTTTCCACGCACATAAATGTCATTCACAATCAATACAAAATGTTTAGGAACCTTTAAGGAGCCGTCGCTGCTTCATTTGAGACGAATATGAGTTTAACAGTAAAGTCGCCATCAAGCAGCAGCTAAACCAAAGGGCCTTACATCACTTCCACCCAGTAACATGAATTATAAAGGCAAACATGTATTCATTGTGGGGAGCAGTTATGATGTTGTAATATTCTGCAGATATGAAACAAACGTTTTTTTTAAAACGTAATCCTGTGCCTCCTTTTTTCTTTATGGCACCTGACTGGAGAATTTGCTCCACCAGCTGTTTATCTCCATGCATCAACTACTAATGTCATCCTGATGTAAAAAGAGTTTATTTTTAATGTTTATTTACGTTTCCTTTTGCCAATTTTCCGAACATTTCTCTACAAATTTGTACTAAACTTGGATGGAAACTTTGGGAAGTAAAAATATGAAGAAAACCGTTTGTGCTTGTTGGTCAGTGTGTTGGAGGTTAGCAAGTGTGTGTGTTTGTGTGTGTGTGTGTGTGTGTTTAACGTATTATCTCGACCCTATCTGGCCCGGCCCCGACCCCATTAATAAAAATGTCTGTGCCCACGTCTTAGTTTAGCTTCACTCTCGGTTCCCACACTCCAGTCCGTCTGTCTGTGGGGAAGGAAAGCTAGACATCTACTGTAAACACACACACACACACACACACACACACACACACACACACACACACACACACACACACACACATTTTTCTGATATGAGTAGGTATGTTTATGCATGCAATGTGTATTACTACGACTATTTTCTTCCCTGTGAAATCCAAACAAAGCTCCAGCCAGCAGCTGGAGTTTTGTGAAGAAGAAAACAATATAGAGTTGATATAATTGTGTCTCTATTGGGGACATTATGAGAGCAAATGTCTTCATTTAACAGTGTGTTGCCTTCTCGTCTCTGGTTTGTAGAAACTGAAGCCGGGTCTCCTGATTGAAGGCCTGATATAGCAGATTCATGGTGTTATATAGTAATTGCCGTGGGATCAAGCGATGTGGTTTTATTGGGGACATTTTTGTCCTCAAGGGTCTGAGAGTCTGTACTTTGGCAACGCAGTTTATCATTAAAGACTTTGGAAGATGGGAAGCTGAGGTTGAACATCCCAAATTAGAATAAAACCTCACAATATACGCCACGTGAATGATCACAGCCACGATGATTGAAAGACAAAAATGTCCCGAGTGCGGCACAAGAGTTCAGAGTTAATCCTCTTACAACTGTTCGTATGATATCTCTAAAATGTCCATTTACATGCAGTCTTTTCAAAATAAACGTCTGTCCGCACAGGGAAATACTAGAAATACTAGTTTGCCACTAGATTTGATTTGAAGGACAATTTGTGTCTCATACATTTTCCACAAAATAAATGACCTTGTCATATTGTCTTAAACATACATCCACACCTTTTCCCTCATTAAAGAAGCCACATGTCTCCTACTTCACTGAAAAGTCAAAGGTGTGCGTGCATGTGTGTGTGTGTGTGTGTGTGTGTGTGTGTTCTTCGAGGTTTCAAGTTCCCTCGTCACACTTGTGTGAGCTGCAACGTGATTGGCTTACAGGGTTGTTGTAATGTGACATAATCCTGCTGGTCTTATACCGAGATTTAAACTTCCCTCCTCCAGCAGATGAATGTCAAACTCTGCACACACACAAACAACCAGGAGACACAACAATGGATTGGGACTGTAGCATCCCGTTAATTAATTAATTCATAATTTATAGACAACTTCAACTTGTCATTTGAATTGTCTTACAGCTTTTAAAGTCTGTTTCAAAAGATGCGTCGTGTGAAAAACAAAAATAAGATGAACTTAATCTCCCTGCTGTAAAACAAAGAGACACATGTCTACTTCTTGTACTTTTGGTTAGCCGTCAAACTGAACGCTATATTCAACGAAATACACCGCATGGAGAATTTGACCTTAAAGAGTACAATCTGCTCAATATATACAATACTGGAAACCATGAATTACACACTTATATGAGATTGGGAGCATAGATTGCCTCTTGATAGCTCTCAACATGGCGACAGGTGGCGGCGCTAACAGTGCTAACAATGCTAACAGTGTTAAGCCGACTGTACCAAACGTGTGGCTCATACCAACCCTGGTTCTGTTCTCTTTACTTTTTCCTTTTAACTTGAAAACACCAATAAAAGAACAATTTTAAAGAAAAATACTTTTTAAGACCCAATTTTAAGTCCCAATGAAAAGGAAGTTAGAGCGTCTTTAGCTTCTGTATTGTGACGTTTTGAGCATCCCTTAGTTATTAAACGTCCCTTAAATGCCCCTCCCTTCCTGTTTTTATGAAACCTGAAGGCTTTGAATAATCTGTGTGTGTGTGTGTGTGTGTGTGTGTGTGTGTGTGTATTCATGTCTTTCACAAGTGCTTCCAGCATCATTAATAACAATATTACTTCCTTGTATAGACTTTCCCTTGACCTTTGCATGCATGTGTTTGTGTGTGTCTCAGTGTGTGCGCTCACTAGCCAGGAGTCAGTATTGTTCTGCATCCTGTCTTGATAACACACACACACACACACACACACACACACACACACACACACACACACACACACACACACACACACACACATGCTGGTTAACGGTGAATGATAAATGATGAACGGTTGTCTTCGCTCTGACGAGGATGTTTTTATTTGATAATAAACGTTATTTATAACTAACACTATTAATATTCCCCTCAACGTGATAAAGATGTGACAAATGAATCAAGAGAAACAAAACAGACTAAATAGTTCTACTCCCAATTAAATTGATTTCTCTAAATTTCCATATTTTGCTCAAAACTCGGGCATTTTTCTTCTTCTCTGTTTCATAAACACCAATATACGTTATTTTGTTTTGAATTAACTCCCGTTTGTTTTGTTTGTTTGTTTTCATGGGCCTTGTTCAACATATTAGATCTTATCCTGAAACAAATTAATCTGGTCTTTAATAGAATATCAGATATTTGTGGTGCGCTTGGTTTATGATGACAGCAGCTCCTTCCTGATCACATCGACCTGCGATGGTTTTCTATCTTCTTATTTGTGCATTTTATATATTTATTTTATGATTTGTTTTGCATTGTCTTTATTACATTTTTTGTTTTTTTCTCATTATGAATTTTTTCTTTCTTCTTTTTTTCTTTACATGCGTCACACACAGAGTTTCAGTGGATAATTTGCCGTTTCAGAGAAGTTTCCACCATTACGTGTACAAAGCTAACGAGGAAACACTGAATCAAAGGAACATTAACCTTGGAGTTTGTGCCTCTACGTTGTGTTAAAGAATCCACCAGACGGATGCATACACACACACACACACACACACACACACACACTCACACACTCACACATTTTACCTGATTTAGGGTTGCAGTTGGCCTGGGAAAGAAGTGTCGTCAACGTTGGTGGCAGCTCTCCTCTTCCTCAGCAGCTACTTTGAGGAAGGCGCTTCCTTTCCCCTGATCCTCAGCGGCCGAGCGGCAGCAGAAGGTGGTCGTGTGTGAGGTGATGGGTTAGCGGCGGTCCAGATGTCTTCCAGTGGTTTAGAGGTGTTTTTTCTCGCTGGTCTTCCTCCAGCCGCAAATTTGAGCGTTGTCCTCCAACTTGAGTAGCAGGAATGTGATCTTGAGACGACTCAGAGAGAGACAGATGAGAGAGAGACAGATGAGAGAGAGACAGATGAGAGAGAGACAGATGAGAGAGAGACAGATGAGAGAGAGACAGATGAGTTGGCAGTGAGACAGTCGGTGCAGCAGCAGACAGATGAGAGTTTGTGTCCAGAGGACTGATCCGAAATGAGTGAGAGACTCTAGTTTGTACCAGCCTCCTTCTCCCTCTCTCTCTCTCCCTCCCTCTCTCTCTCCCCCCCCCCCTCCAGCAGAGGAAGTGGGCCCGGTGCCTCTCGCTGCCTGCTATTCAACTCTTAAGCATGCATGTGTGTGTTTGGGGAGTCTGGCATCTAAAGGAAGTCAGATATTGTATTAGGACACAATGGGTGCCGGTCCCCGCCGTGCATTCCTCCATGTCGCTCTATTCTTCTCTGCGTGTCCCTCTGTTCGGTTGGTATATTGTTGCAAATCCTCAACCATCAGTTTACACCTTCCATCGACGCCGACAGGCTGGAACACACGTACGTGGTTTCCATAAACCAATCTGCTTGTCATTGTAGTTTCCTTCAACTAGTTGCAGATATTAATACTAATGTTTTGCAGAAATGTCACCCAGAATAATGTAAACAAGCACACACACACACACACCTGTGAAAGTAACACAACATTTTAAATTAAAGGATTAGTAACATTTGCCATATAGCCCAGAGTTAAATGAGAAGATTGATAAGTAAGAAAATCAAAGCAGAGTTGGCGTTAGATGAGAAGACAGACAGACAGACAGATATGGATTATCACTCGAACCACAGCCGGGTTTCTTGTAACTTAAGGAGCGGTTACTTATTTTAAGCCTGTGTGTCTGTGGGTACAAAGCTCTTGCTAAAATGGTCCTTTAGTGCAGAAGAAGAGGGACGGGAGATGAAGCGATTGGGGATCCGGGTCTGGTGTGATTGTGAATGCTTTGCTGGTCGGTGACTCGTGATATAATATAACTTTTCTGGCTAAATTAGTTTATTCCTATAGGTGACTGGAAGTAAAAAAAAAAGGGGTTGATTAAAGCTGAGGTCCAGTGACTCCACCGCTACCGTCGCTCCTTTGATGTGGATCCCGAGGGGATGGACCAGTGTTTTGTGGCCGAGGAGCAGCGCTTTAAAATTCTGCTCTCACGGCATGGTCAAGTGCTGGTTAGCTTAGCTTAGCATAATGACTGGAAACAGGGGGAAACAGCTAGCCTGGCTCTGTCCAAGAGAAACAAAATAGTGCTGACCTGCACCTCTAAAGGTCACGAGGTATATCTGAAGAAACTTTTTTTTTTATGTGCCAAACTGTTTGTTTGTCTGTTATTCCTATTTTCAACTGGCTATAGATTCATATTCACCCGACAGACGTGACATGATCAATATTTTCATTTAACTCTGGGCAAGAATGCACATGTTGTACTGTGTGTATTATATATATGTTACGTTTCTGCACATTTCTTTTAAATATTTAAGTGTAAAGAAGGTTTATGTCCGCTTGTGTAAACTGCTGAATATCGAAGAAGAAGAAGAAGAAGAAGAAGAAGAAGAAGAAGGAGAAGAAGAAGAAGAAGAAGAAGAAGAAGAAGAAGAAGAAGAAGAAGAAGAAGAAGAAGAAGAAGAAGAAGAAGAAGTGAGTACTTAAGCGTCATTGTTTCAATAGAAAATTCGTTCATCGACCTTTATGAAAACATTTTGATTGACAAATAAAAAAGGCTATCGAGTGGCGAAGTCCCGCCCCTTTGTGTCGACCCCCATGGAACCAAGGTGACGGCCATCTTGGTTTTGGTGACGTACATTGTGCAAGACGAGAGATCCAGTTCACTGAGCGTTTCTTTACGCTAACGACAAACTGCGATTCTCTTGACGTGCTAAACGAGTCTCTTAGATTACTCATCAAATGCACAATTCAAACAGGATCAAAACTAATATTTGCTTCTCATACGTTAACTATCGTACATTTCTTAGTCGTGTCTGTCGGCTAAGTTTCTGGAATAAGACACGTTGCCCTTCTAGAAGTAGGATCGCCTCTACCCATTCAAATAAATTCCATCTCTGCCAAAGTTATATGGTAAAATACTCAAAACTGCATCTTGTAAACATGTAATCTAAGTCCGAGCAGTAGAGTTACGGCCGTTCTTCAACTGCAAGGTGACAGAGGGGTTACTTATCATGAGTGATTGCGACGCTCCGGGCTTCTTCCATCAGTTTGGAAAATCTGTGGTTGCTGTGTGTTTTTTTTTCCAGAGAACTTGTGACAGTCTCAAATGCACACTGGTTTCCTCAGGGCCATTATCAGTGTGTGTGTGTGTGTGTGTGTGTGTATGTGTGTGTGTGTGTGTGTGTGTGTGTGCGTGCGTGATGTAGTGAAGAGCCAGTGAAGAGCAGAGTTCCCCTCGATTCATGTGAATCGGTGGTAACACCATGTGACACGTAAACAACCTTTATTTCAAATGTGTTGGAGCTGTGTCCCTAACACTAGATTAACGCGGCTGGTTTTAAACTAAACTGTATTACATTCGTTATATTATATATTTTACATGAAATGTGGCCTATGCATTTAACCCATTGTTAGCTATTTAGGAGCAGTTTGCTGCTGTGAAGAGCTCGAGGAGCCACTGGGCAAGATACGAGACCGAGGGCGTTTCTGTTGTCTCTCAACGGCTCTCAAAATGTCGGCAGTGGCTAGCAGCGCTCATGGCGCTAACAGTGCTAACAGTGCAAACTATGGCAAAAGTGTTGATCGAGCTAACGTTACCTTAAACGGAAGCAGAGGGGTGCTACGCCTCATTGACCTGTAACTGCAACCGCTGTATGAGAGCAGTGCAAAGCGGCGACCGTTAGCTAGCTAGTGCGTCACGCTCACATGCGCTAAAAGCAGCCGCGAAGCTCTGATAACACACAGAGAGTGACTTCATTCCACTATATCGATGTCTTTATGTGACTTATCTCCACTTTTCTTTCGTGAAATCGATGCATATGTATAATTAGTACGAGCAGAGCGACCTCTCCTCTGGGGTGAAATAAGGACAACGAAACACTCGGAAACTACAGATTCGTAGAAAGATTTAGATCCTTTTTGAATTTTAAAGTACTTCAACTCATGACTTTTTCCATCAAAGCGGAACTTTTAATCAACAATTTCGGCTTTTCACCAAGTCTGCATGACACCAAAGGACTGCTTTAACCACAAAAATATGCTTTATCTTGTTCCAAACTGCTCCTGGTGAAAAGAACTTGAGCCAAACTCATAAAACCGTGACAATGAAACTCTGTTTGCCATCTGGAGGTCCATCTGGAAAGTTTAGAGCCACCAAAATTGGTTGACTTTATTTTATTTTTATTTCTCGCTTAAAATATTCAACTTATTATAAGCTGAGCAGCGGCGTTGCATGAACATTTCCTCCATGAGCCCACAATGTGTTTCATTTTAAATGCTTTTGAGGTTTTCATTTTTTTATTGCAAATGTGCAAATTGAACTGTTTTGCGTTGTTGTTTTTTCCTTTATGTTGTTTGTGAAGTATCATAAGGCTTTCTGCTGCACACTGCTTACAACGATAATCAATTCAGATTCAGATTACTTTGCTTTGCCACTGGCAGAGAAGACCACACACAAAAATACACAACAATTATGCATCCTAGATGCTAGGATTTTCTTTTTTTATGTTGTATCTGGGGTTTTTTTCGTGCTAGCTCCTCAAGACCCATAATAGCTTTAAAGATGAATTGAAACAAAAACTATGAAAACATGATTTAATTTTTAAGAATGATGTTGCAGGACTTTAATTTACTAATAATTAATAATGTCTTGTTCTGAAGAAACCAGAGAGATTTAACGATGCAGAGACATGAAGAGAGTGTAAGCAGACTTTTAGCTCTTGTTGTGTGTGTGTGAGTGTGTGTGTGTGTGTGTGAGTGTGTGTGTGTGTGTGTGTGTGTGTGTGTGTGTGTGTGTGTGTGTGCACATATCAGTGTGTCTTTGCATGTATCACACCTCTGTTATCATCTTGCATTAAGCTCATAACATACCTTTCCTTAAAAGAGCCCCCCACAAACACTCTCTCTCTCTCTCTCTCTCTCTCTCTCTCTCACACACACACAGACACACACACACACACACACACACACACACACACACACACACACACACACACACACACACACACACTCTGGCTGACCTCTGTCATATTTTTAGAAAGGCACCATTGGTGTTACGGTGCACACCGGGCGGGTTTATCTGAAGGGGTTTATCTTCTGATGCACAGCTGACTGTCACACCAGAGAGAGAGAGAGAGAAAGAGAGAGAGAGAGAGAGATAGAGAGAGAGAGAGAGAGAGAGAGAGAGAGAGGGAGAGTGAGAGAGAGAGAGGGAGATGGTGGGGGCTACAAATTGTGAAAACCTTGAGATTGAACTTGACACAACAAACAACGGTTTGATGGGAATAAACAACAATAAGGAGACTCTGCCCTCTACTGGTCAGTGTGCGACACTACAACAGTTTCAATTAGATTAGTTTAAATTAAAAGTCTCTTTTCCAGTTTCCGGCAGCAAAAAAAGAATATGATGCTCCTCAAATTCTGAAAACAAAAATGTATTATTATCTGAACCGCAGACATTTATTTTTAAATGTGCTGAAAATTAAAGATATATACTTTTTTATGTTCTCCTGTTATTCCATGTAGATCTTTGGGAACATAACTTTTCAGTTAGTGGAATGTTTCAGCATTAATTCTAACTACTTAAAGGGGAAAATATATGTATACTACTTGTTTATGACCATTTAAAGTGGTGGTTTTGTGGTGTTTAATTCTTAATAATTACCTTGTTGTTAAGTTGTCTGTAAAACTCTTCTACTATACGATGTAAAAACAACGGTTACTTTAACAATACTTTGGCAGTATCTTTGTGTGTAGATAATTCAGACCCCAACAGTTCCCTTGTATGATTTCACTCATATCTTGACTAATAATCTAAATAACCCTATAAAAAGACAGGAATAACTACAATCTATTCAGATGTGACGGCTCATTAATGTAGTCGCCTATAATAACATCAAAGAATCAAAGTTTATTAGAAAGTCTCTCCCACAACGATATGAATATAGCATTCAGTCAAAATGATCTTTTCACAGTTGTTTGTGTCTCTGCTCCTCTAAGCATATCTTTGTGTTAATTTAACTA
>NC_136602.1:3438847-3443847 GCF_910589615.1 Taurulus bubalis
AACATAATTTCCCTTTTCTACAAAAAGTACTGTACTGAAATACAACTTGAGGTACTTGTGCAGTACTTTACATCAGTTTACTTCATTTCATAAAACTTTACACTACTTTACTACATGTCAGAGGGAAATATTGTACTTTTCACCCAGATACATTCATGTGATTGCAATACTTACTCGTTATTACTTTGATTTTGTATCCAAAACACAACGTATTAAACAATATTAATTGTCAAAGCTAAATACATAAATAACCAAATGAAAATATCTGCTCAGGTTGGAGTTTTGTGAGGTAATCATTGTATATAAGAACATTAATTAAATAAAATAGATAGTGCATTCAATAAAACAAATATAAATCATCTTTCTGGACCTTGAGGGCTCTGAAATGAGCCAGGTTGCATGAGGACTTTTACTTTTGGTTCCTTAAATACGTTCCCCAGGTCATACTTATGTACTTATATACTTATATACTTATTTATATACTTATTTATGATGTACTTTTAACTTTAGAGTGCAGGACGCTGTGGTGTTGTTGCTCTCACTGCAGGAAAAGAGTTTCTTCTGGTGCTGAAACTATGGCTTCAAAAATGAATATAGTCACTTAACAGCAAGTTTGATGTGTTTTAAATATGATTTTCTCTAAAACAGAACATTTGAATCAATATTTAATGTTAACGTCGCTCCCTCTGTCTCAGGTCTCTGTGTGTTGACGCTTTGATTGAGCTGTCGGATGAAAACGCCGACTGGAAGCTGAGCGTGACGGAGTTCACCAACTGTCTGACCGCCAGCTACCGTCCACACGAGAGAAGTAAACACGCAGGAAGAATTCACAAACAGAAAATGCCAATAATCAGACGATTATCAATAAAGACTGAACACAAGCGTGTGAGATTGTGTAATCGTTGTGTTCTGTGTGTGAAGAGTGCGCTCTGGAGGACGAGGTGCTGGAGGACGGAGCTGAAACTCGGATGGAGTGCAACAAGTGTGTGTGTGCTTGTGGAAACTGGGTCTGCACCGCTCTGACCTGCAATGGTGAGGACGGACACACACACACACACACACACACACACACACACACACACACACACACCGCCGAGTGCACAATATAAGCCGGTTTGGATAGGATATTTGTGGTTTATAGGCTTTTTCTTTTCCATCAGCTGGTGTGTGTTTTAATCTTTGTGCGACGTGATGCTCTGTCTTCCAGGTGAGCATCAGGTGGAGGACGACGTGAAGGAAGGAGCAGAAGAAGAAATGACGGAAGAGGAGTGGAGCAGCCGAGTGGCTGAACTCAACGCGTTGCAGGAGGAGAGTCAACACTGAACCGCTGGAATCCATGAGGCTCCTTAAACTGTAATAAAATGACTTTATAAATACACACTTTATTTATTTTTGCAAACAGCAGATATTGAATATGCTGCAACACAATTCGACGTGAAGGCTTTTATTATGTTTGAGCAGAATAAAAACAGTGTCCTTGAATGCACCACGAAGAAGAATCGGCAAATAAATAAATAAATAAAGCTAACTAAACATTTATTGTAATGGCTTATCTTTCTTACGCGAGTTTAAGCATCGGAGTAATATAAAGATACACAAGTTATATTGTTTAAAAAGAACAATGTTTCTTTTATTTTCAAGTGGTGGAGTATTAAGAACATGTACTAGTACTGCACTTATATACAGATTACTTGTACTTTTGTACTTTAGTTGGGTATTTCCATTTCATGCAACTTCATTTTTTTCACTCCACTACATCTCAAGGTTAATTTATTGTTTTAACATATGCAAATTATTAAATAATCATTGCACAATAATCATTGCACATATTTCCGTAACAATGCAATAAAAAAGAACATCAAAATCACAGCAAACTAAAGTTTTTTCTCACAAAATTCACACATGTTTAATTTAAAGATGATGTATAAACAGCCATTAATAATCAATAAGGCCTCCAGACAGGCTCCTCCCCTCTAATCGAGAAACACGCCCCATCGATGTAATTGGCCAGAGTTGCGACGACGTTGCGCTCGTCCCCCGCGGTTTGGAGCGCTTGGTTCGGTCCGTAGTAGAAGCTGGGCGGCTGGAACGGACCACTGTGGCTCAGCGGAGGGGGAGGAGGAGAGGACAGGAAGGAGCTGTACGCCGAGGGCTGGGAGGAGTAGGAGAGGGCAGGCAGGTGGTGCATTCTGGGAGTTGGAGTGAAGGAGGAAGCCAGCGAGGTCACCTGGCCCAGGAACGACGGCTCACTGGTCCACCGAGAGGAGGGGAATGATCTGCAGTCTGGAGGGAGACAACAACAACAACAACAACAGTATTAAACTTCTGTCACGACCAGAACTCAACTACACCAAAGAAGACGTGAGATGTGGCTGAAAGCTCTGGAAAAAAAGCTCAAAAGTGTTGACATTTTTATTATTATTGTCTTTAAATTGTTACTATTATCAATGTCTAATGTCTCTCTTGTCCTGTACTGTAATATGTGAGGTACTTAATAAGGTATTTGAAATGTTAGCTTAATACTATTTTATTTGGAAATATTGTACATTTTACTCTACTAAACTATATTTATTAATCACCTTGTTGATTTGTTTGATTTGTTTTTACATTACTTTTTCTTTTTTTAAAACAAATTATATTGTGGCATTATTATTGGTTTGGACGTTTTACATCATGAATCATCATACAGTTTCATCATAGTTTTTTTTGTTGAAAAAAGGATGTAATACACAGCGCTGTGCCATCAGTGTCTGAATATATACAAATATATTCATGAACTTACACTTATATGTTCTTGAATATTTGTTAAAATAGCTATTTTTAAAGGAGTTTTGAATGGATGGATTCGTACCACCTGGAGTCCCTTCATACTTACCTCCATTTGAGAACCACTGGTGTAGATAATACATGTCGCAAGATACACCTGTAACATAGGTTGATACAGCGGGTTTCACTTTTAGATATTTACAGTTTTAAACAACAAACCTGATGATGAAGCGCTGCTGCTCTGCAACCGGAACACTGCAGACTTCCCGTCCTTCTGCCTCTGTCCTGGGAGACGAGCAGAGGAAGAGAGGAAGTGAGTGATTGTGACTGAAAGCTCTGGGATGAAACCACCGTGTCGCTCCCACTGACGTCTCGGCTGCCGCTGTCCGTCCACAGTGACCTTGATGGCTCGCTGCACGGTGGCGACCTGAGGCGGCGACGTCAGCACGTTGATGGAGAGAGTGAAGCTCTTGCCTGGAAAAAGAAAAAAAGTAATTGAAGTTAACAACAAAGTATAGTTACTTAGTTTTCGTCTCAGATCTAGTGGATTTTTTGGGACAAACTTTGTATTTTGGTTCATATAAACAAACTTGACTGGTCCATGATTGACCACTGATTGAATAGTATTCATGTCTTCTGTCTGTTTATCAGATCAGAGTACAAGTATACAACAAAATGCAGTTTTAGCATCTAAGTGCAAAAAGTAGCAGTAAAATACAAGTATAATACAGACTGATAGTTTTATTAATATATATGTTGTCTAAATGTTCTTTTTGACCTATTTACACTTTATTATTATTATTATTATCTGAATTCACTATATGTTGGACGAGAAACGTATTTTTAAATCTTCTGTATGTTTGTATGTGAAATAATTGACATTACATTGACTTTGACTTTGAATAAAAGTCAAATAACAGTATAAATAAAAGATACATAATTAATAAAAACTACAATATGAGTAGTATAACAAGAGTATAAACAGTGGATATGAAATGCAAGATATATACAGTCCTCGTTCTTCTAACTTTAAGGTTATTGTGTGAGTTCAAAGGCAAACTGCAGAGTCGTCTCCTTTTAAATGACAAAAGGTGGAACTCAAACGTGTTGAACCACTTTGAAGCGTTAGTTAGTGCGTGTTTCTTTTTATTGCTGTAACTATTTCCTCAGTACAGAGTTTATCCGCCCTCTACCTCTGCCGCTGCGGCCGATGAAGCGCAGGTCATTGAAGTGGGCGTGGCCTTGCTTCATCGTTGCCGTGGCGTTGCGCAGCTCGGCGCTGCAGTTGTCGTCGTTGCCGGCCATCACCGTGACGAGCACGCCGTCCGGGACGTCGTTGCACAGCGCCACCACCTGGAGGATGGAGAGAGGGGCGGGGTCACGACCTTTAGTCAGAGGAAATGATAAACCCCTGCAGGGCACAGCGTCCACATGACCTCTGATGACCTTGGACTTTAGACAGACAGACAGGTGACTCCTCACAGTGAAGGCTCTCGGCAGCGTCTTGTTGCACCTCCAGTGCTGCGGCAGGCTGCTGCAGAGGAAGTTTGGGCTGTCGGTCTGGACCAGGCCTCTGGGTGGCGCTGTGCTGCGCTGGGGGCGGGGCCTCGCCTCCTGGTCGCCCAGAGGCCGGCTGGAGGGCGACGGCGACGGCGA
This sequence comes from Taurulus bubalis, assembly GCF_910589615.1. NCBI lineage: Eukaryota > Metazoa > Chordata > Actinopteri > Perciformes > Cottidae > Taurulus > Taurulus bubalis. Next base: position 3,443,270 of record NC_136602.1, read on the forward strand.
CGGCGACGGCGGACGCTTCACCACCGGATCTGAGAACGAGCAACAGAGACTCAATCCTCCATCATCATTTACATATATATAAAGTACTTTTATATGCTTTTTTTTATTTATTCAGTCTGTATATTTAATGTTCTTCTTTGCTGTTTTTTATATTACTTGATTTGTATATTTTATTCACTTGTGCGCAATGCTGCTGTAACCCTGTAGTTTCCCCACTGCGGGACTAATAAAGGATTGTCTTATCTTATCTTATATATGTATATATGTATATGAGCCAATATATTCTGTACCGGCTCCCAAGGTCACCTTATAGGTTCAGTCAAATACACTAAGTTTTATTAGCGTTAAGAATCAACTATTTAATTAATCACTCACTGATGTGTAGAGCAAATGCTGCAGGACGAGTTGTGGTCAATAAAGCTTTTATTATGTATTTATTTTTAGCCATAGACTGCATGTCTGCAGCGAAGTATTGTTTGCTGTGTTTTGTATATAAAAAGATGATTTCCCTTGTTCACCACTGATTTTAGCTGCTATATCCAATGTTTTTTTAGGAAATATGAAGCAAATGTGATGCT
>NC_136602.1:3448847-3483847 GCF_910589615.1 Taurulus bubalis
TGATCAGTATATTCACAGGGTGGCAAAGTAATTTTTATCTTTAACTTGCTTTATGCCACAGAAATGTAAGATCATGAAGCGAATCTTAAAGAAAAGAATAATCTGTATTTAGCCGATGAGAGAAAACAGGCAGTTGTTTTAATCACCGCTGTAACTTCATATATGAACTGATTCCAGAAGGTTATTTATATTATAGAAGGTTATTGTTGCTCTCTGGCAGCCGCTCATCCTCTCGCTCCTGAACCTTTAATCTTTAAACTCGCTCCATGATTAATGGAACTCGTGATGCTAATTGGACCGACCCGGTTTGCTCGTCCATCAGCTGCATCAGGCCTGCGAGGGGGCGTCGCTCCGGGGGTCAAGGGTCATCTCAGCCGAGGACATCCTGTTCCTGATGAGGCGTGACAAGGTGAGACACACACACACACACAGGAAAAGAGCCTCGTTATGATTGATGGATCGTCTCCACCTGTGTATTGATTCTCTTCACCTTTTTTCTTTTTTCCTCTGCTTCCACGTCTCCAGAGGAAGGTGGCGAGGTTATTGAAATATCTCCAGTTTAGAGATTATAAATCCAAACTACTCAAAACTCTGGAGGACGAGGAGCAAGACGCGGGTATATGCACGCTCAAAATGTTATGACATCATTCATGCTGGCTGCTGAGATGTGTGTTACTTTGTCTTGCAGCTCATCTGCTTTAAAAACATGTTTGAAAACCAGATGTCACATTCATATGAACTTTAATTTCGTTGTTGTTGCTGTTGTGTTTGCAGACAAGTCGGCTGCGGCTGCAGGTGCTGCTGGCGTTGCCGCCGGTAACCAGCGGAGGCAGCGATTGGCCCAGGACTTCCTGGTGTGGATGGATCAGACCGGAGAGCTGCTCTCATTGGCCGAGCGGCAGGAAGTCGACCCCGTGAAACAGGAGCGGATGGAGGTTCGGCGTCTTCGTGATGTGACTCCAGACCACAGTAGATTTTTTTTTTTTTTTTTTTTTTTTAAAAGATCGATGGTGATTATTGGTTGTTTGTGTCTCCAGCGTTTAGAGCGTCAGACCCGAGCGATGGACCAGGGCCAGTACGCCGAGTTCTGTGAGAGTCGGCAGCTCAGCTTTGGTGAGATTTTAATCAAGTGACTCTAATAATCCAAGTTTATTAAAAAAAAAAAAACAGGGATATAGTTTGCGTAGCTTTCCTTTTTTCTTTGATGATGCCGCAGAATCTCAAAGCGTTGATGTGAGGCCCTGTTCTGCATGACTAAAATTGCAGACGACCAAATATAATTAATACTAAATGATTAGTTATCTGTGCAGATTATTTAGGGATACAATATAAAAACAAACATCTCACGCATTGTTCCTTTAGCAGAACCAGCAGATTGGAGGACAAAGACTCTGAATGTCAGAACTTGTTTAGAGCGGCATCTTTATCTTCAAACAATACAAAATAAATAAAGTCCAGTCCAAAACACAAACGTATTCAGTTTACAATAATATAAAACAGAGAAAAGCAACCAATATTCACATTGGTGAAGATGGAATTGGAATTTTTTTACTTGCTAATTGACAATTAATCCAGTTTCTAAATAGTTCTGTTCATTGACTGATTGATACATTGACACAACATGTAAAAAGTATTGTAAAAAAGTGTGTGTGTGTGTGTGTGTGTGTGTGTGTGTGTGTGTGTGTGTGTGTGTGTGTGTGTGTGTGTGTGTGTGTGTGTGTGTGTGTGTGTGTGTGTGTGTGTGTGTTGTTTCCAGCTAAGAAGGCGTCAAAGTTTCGGGACTGGCTGGACTGCAGCAGCTTGGAGCTGAAACCCAACAGCGTCTCCATGGAGATCCTGTCCTACCTGGCCTTTGAGACGGTCGCCCAGGTAACACGTTTACTCACGACGTCGCACATCTCCGGTTAACGGCGGCGTCGACGTTATACGTGTGTTTTTATGAAATTATTATTCATCCTCCTTCTCCAGATTGTGGATTTGTCTCTGCTGGTGAAGCAAGAAATGACTGCAAAAACAAATCCCATCAGTCATGTGATCGCTGCCAGCTACATCCACTACAACACTCATCCTGAGGCACACACACACACACACACACACACACACACACACACACACACACACACACACACACACACACACACACACACACACACACACACACACACACACACACAGTTTTGTTTTTGTCAGAAAGTAACATCTGATTTCCATTTTTCCAGGTAAAGAAGGATCCAGACTCACCTGAAGCCACGCCCCCTTCTACTCCAGGCTCCTCCCACGCGGCGAAGCCCCTCCCACAGGGTAACGGCAGTTTCGACGGCAGGGCAAGACAGAGAAAACGCAAGAAGGTGTATATATCTAGTCGTTATTATGAAAAAACGTTTTACTTTGGTGTGAAAGTGTATAAAATTAAACTATTGGAAAAAAAGTGATATAGTATTCATAGTAGTATTTCAAAAGATGAAGTTTACTGTGCCAAAAAACTTAAATTTAGTATTTTATGATGTCATGAAATGCAGTCATGTACCTCCAGTAATGGTGCGTGTGTGTACATATGACACATTCAAATATTTCGTAGCCCTTTAAGCCCTAACCCTAATAACTAATCCTATTTATTGTTTGAGTTGTGTTTAGAGGTTGTACATTGGGATTATATATTATTGTAGCCCTGATTTTTATGTTTAATTTGATACCTTACATGTTTGTTTTTTGGGTGGGGGAGGGATTCATACCATGACTTTTTTTCTTGATTTTCCTGATATAAAAGGGCTTAACAGGTTAAATATAATTCAAGATTAAAGATATTTTATGGTCATATACAGATAAGTTACTCCATACAATGAAAAACTTATTTAGCTCGCTCCTCCTTCCACACAGAATTAAGAACACATTGCTATAAATGCTAATAGTATAAGAACACATATCATAAGGTGCAAAAATTAGAACAGTATTCACTGAGTGTATAAAGGGCACTATGCATGTATGCATTGCTACAAATATCTGCATATATAATATATATAATGCATTGATTCTAACAAATATCTGAATAACCTAATTAGTGTTTGAGGTCAGTGTTGCCTTTGTCTGTTAAAACACAGACATGTTAGTACAAAGTACAGACACACATATTCACTCTGTACTAATACTCTAGTCTGTGTTCCAGAGCAGTCCGGCTGCAGTGGAGCCGCCCAGTGGAGCCATCCAGCCCGCTCACATCCGGGAGGCGATCAGAAGATACAGCTACAGGCACACGGTACGTAGACGCACAGCTAACGTCGTATTTCTACTTAAAGCATCTCAATACTTCCTTCACATACCGATGACATGCTAGTCCTTTTGTTAAATATGAGCGGATAGTAACCCCTCCCCTTCTGTCTCAGAGTGCTTATTGGAGGAGAGGGATGGCGTTCCTCGCCTGCTGAAGATGAAACCTGTTCTCAGGAGTATCTGCACGAATAAAACGTTTTTTTGTTCTACTGTTGTAATAAAGACTTTTCAGTAAACCCTCGTTTGCACAGAATACTAATCTGTTTTATTATTACACACAAAGTGAGACAATAGTCAGTTTGGAAAAAAAAACATCTTTATTGGTCACCATTACAGAAATACAACGCACTACTGAGCATGCTCAGAACTCAGCTTGTGACATAGCAACAGGGAGGCGGGCCTCAGCTCTGGAATTGACGCAAATGTTGAAAGAAAAAGAGACAAACGTTTTCAATACGACGAGAAAGCTTGTTTGCTTATCGATGATTGGAAATGCAGCCGCTTGCTTTGTCCACGTATCATAACGAGTATTGAAGTGGACGTGTTCAGTACTTCTGATCGCCGGTGATCAGCCCCTCTCTCTCCATCACAATGTCGCCATATCTCTGCTGGAGCTCTCGCTCACGCTCCATCTGCCGCTCCACGTCCTCCCGCAGGGCCTGAAACACAGAATGGTGATATTTAATAAATAAATAGCCTGTGAATGAGGTCAGACACACCTTACGCAATCACTCATTTAACTGTGTCCAAGGTAAGATGTATTTAATATTCAAAATGTTTTTCTTGTCTGACCAACTTCCAAAAAGAAATATTTAAAATGTGAAACAGTTGAATAATGTTAGCTTGATATGCTATATATACTTGGTTAATTGTTTCACACTATTGTAGCTTTTTAGTTAAATAGAATATACACGTTTACAGATTTATTAATGAAAATAATTACCTCTTTCCTCCTGGGAATCGCAGTATCCTCTTGTTTCTTCAGCTGTTTGAAGGTTTCCAGCTCTGTGGCCGACTGCTCCACCTGGTGGCCACCATTAGTAATACATTATTGCATTTATACATTATATTTGTACCAATATGATCCATACGCTACAGGAGAACGGACTACAAAGCAGGTAGTTTTATCATTTCAGATCGATATTTAATATTCCACTGATCTATTTCACTGGTAACTTCTGTAAACTGACAAATAAAAGAGGAAATCGGCAACAAATCTCTTCAGATTCAAGAAGAAGGATGAAGAAGGATGACCGGGGGCTCATTTCTAAACTCAGTACCTGTTCCCAGAGCTCACTGTGCTGCTTCAGGAGCCCCAGGGCTCTGGACTGGAACCCTCCCAGCAGGATCTTCAGTTTCTTCTCCAGTTTGGCTGCTCTCCGGGCCTCCGCTGTCATGTGGCCTCGGTTCACCTGAGACAGATAAGAGTTGCAGCGGTGCTTTAAAAATAGAAGAAGTGCACAATTTAATTCGCTTTTCATGCCCTGGTGTGCTTTCTCACGTCTAGTTTTTTCTCCAGGCTTTCAATTCGGTCTTTCTTTGACGCCAGGTTGGCTCTGGTGTACCGGTTCTGAGCAGGTAGATATAGAACCTGCAGAGGGAGAGAGCCAGACCACATCAAGCAACAGATACTGACAACAAAAAAGACAGATTGCCTTCATCATCAGAGGGATGCTCACCTGTCCGTAGCATTCCTCCCACACCTGGCTGTAGGCCTCCATGCTGAGATCCCCGTGGCCCATTCCTCCCTTCACCACCTCCATTTCTGCTGCCAGGACCGTCTTTGCCTGTTCGTCAACACAACAGTTCATCATCATTAATACGCACTTCTTATACATAGAATATTGACATCCATCACTGGCTCACACACTCACATTTTAATGACCAAATCAAGGGTCTCTGGGTCTTAAAAGTGCATTCTCTCTACTGGCCACCAGGGGGCAACTGCTCTGCTTGTATAGAAGTCTGAGAAAATGACTGTACTACTTCTCTTGATTTATTCCCTCAGTAAACATTGTAAACATGAGTTTATGTCTCAATATCTAGCTTCAATTCTTCTTCAATGCAGCATGATGTTCATTTAGTAAATTAAAATAGAAGACTGCTTAACCTGAGGTCATTTTCTCGATTTTACATAATTTCTTAGTCACCTTTTAAGGCACTTGCATATGAGAAACATACCCATGTGTCACATCAACAATTGCAGAACAATCTCAGCTCTCTGTGTAATGAGGCACCATTGTCATAAGGCAAAAGTGTAAAGAGAAAATATGACTGTAAAGCTGAAAAATTGAATCTTGTGAAAACATAACTTTACTCAGGTGGTCGAATGGTTTCGGTGCTTGAAATTGGTTTACAGAAGGTCTTAGGTTCACAAAAGCAGTGGAATATATGAATAAAATGGTAGATACATGTAAATAAAGGTCTAAACGAAATGCTGCCGGTGTGTACGTCACCTGCTCCATGTCCTCGGTGCTGACCGGCTTGTAGAAATGCGTTTCCAGGTACGCTATATGCGAGGCGTTGTTGGACGTGGAGGCGGGGCCTCTGGCTTTGCCGCGCTGCACTTGACTGGCCGCGTTGCCGGTCGGGTGGTGCAGGCAGTCGTGGTGCAGCATGGTGATCATCTCCTGTTTGATCAGCTCCTCGGCCAGCTGCAGGTCCAAGAGCTGCTCCATGGAGGACGGGCGCAGGACGGACTCGTTCACCTTTTCAGAGACAAAGAATAGACGGCATCATCCATCTTGCTCCCGGGTTATTCCAACGCAACGATTGTGAAATCCAAACCCAGCAGGAAGTGTGTGTGTGTGTGTGTGTGTGTGTGTGCGTTACCTCGGTGGGTCTGGGGAGGCTCCTCTGAACAGCAGTGTGTCGCAGCTTCAGCTCCTTCTCTCTTTCTGCATCCCGTACGGCCTGAGAGACGGACGGAAAGCCTTAGTTTGACAAACTTTATTTGAACTACAGGTACAGGTTTACATCATGTATGAGGCTATGCACTCACCAGAATCATATCATCCCCAAAACAAAACGTTTGAGGTGATTTGCCGGTGTGTGTGTGTGTGTGTGTGCTCATACCTTCTTGCGTGCTTCTATGTCCGCAGAGTCCTCGATGAATCCCGACTCCCCTTCCGTTTCTTCCAGTTCCTTCTCTGCGTTTTCCGGGAGAACGATCTCAAAGTCGTTCTTGGGAACAGGAAGTGACAGCAGGCCCTGCCTCAGCTGCTGCAGGCTCTCCCTTTGCTGCGAGGGAAGAGGGACAGCTGTTAATCCGTCTTCTTATTTCGTATTCTCATGAATCCCCAAAAAGCCGAGTGCAGCATTTATTTTACATTGCAAAAAAAAAAAAAAAATCCCTGGTTGACGATGTAGTTATTCAGGGATCTTTGTTGTTAAATAGGCTTCATACTTTATACTGCGGCAGAAAAAAAACTGGGGAGGTTCCCTTAAAACATATTGCTTAATTATGCGTCTACATGTTGTACAATCTGCACAACCAGAATGTGACAGTAAAGTCTTTAAAAATATTGTACTTTTTATAAAAAATATAAATTTGCACGTCACCTCAAAACTTGTCTTACGGTTTTAAAAAATGTCCACATATCCAGAGTTGTGTATTCTCTGGGTCATTACCATGTGTTTGGTGAACACTTGGTCGGCCAGCTGCTCCTCGCTGTTAATGTTCAGTTTGTCTCTCAGCGGCGTGCGGGCCGGGGTCAAACCCGGGGTCACGGGCCCGCGTGGGGTCAGCGCTCCTCCGGCCTGGGGGGTCAGGCCCTCCTGCCCCTGCCCCTGTCCGGGGGTTCTGTGGGAAACAAAACGAGCGTCAACACAGACGGCACCGGCTGGTTTTCGGCGTAATTGTTGAAGCGGAGGCGACGCGGCGCCGGTACCTGAACGGTGTGGTGATGACGGTGTTGGGCGTCTGGATCTGCTGCATCTTGGGCGTCACGCCGCTGAAGTCGCTCTCGTTCAGCGGCGTGTTGAGGCCGCCCTTCAGAGGCGTGTCGATGTTGGTCAGAGCCATCAGGTTCTGGGCTTCCTGCAGACAGACGGAGAGTAAATGTTAAAACACAGAGCGAGCTCCTTTACGTCCAAAGATGTGAACGTAAACTCTACGTGTAAAAAAAGTTAAATAAATCAGAAAAATATGAGTAAATTATAATTAAAATAGAAGATAAAGAGGTCTCCAAAAGACCAAGATGTGTTGTTTGCATTGTTAAATGTTTTATCTTAACCATTATATATGTTGTTTAAATGTATGCTGATCTCAATTAGGGGTGTAACAGTCCTGACAGCAACAACAACAATAATTAAAAGCTAAACAGAGATGTTCTTTGTTTAGCTTTTTTAATTATTATTATTTTTTAACTTTTCAAAAATCTATTGAACATGATAAAAAGTAAACATTTTCAATACTGTAAGTGCTAGTTATGAGTTAAAATTAAAATGTAAAAACTGATTGTGCAATACTGTTGTCATATTTGTGTGCCTATTAGCATTTATAGCAATGTTGTGTTATTCTTAAGTCAAATATTTGTACATTAAGTTTATTATAATTATGTGTGTAAGGAGTACCGAGTAAAATAAGCTTTTCATTGTACGGAGTAACTGTCTGTTATCTGTGCATATGACAATCAAAATATCTTGAATCTTGAATATAAAAACTCCAGTGTGTGTTTGAAGTGTCCACGTGTTCTGTGTGTGTGTGTGTGTGTGTGTGTGTGTGTGTGTTACCTGCAGTATCCTGTCCTGGACCGTGGGGGTGCGTGGGGTGCGCAGCCCGGCCGACATGGCGTTGGTGACGCTGTACTCCGACAGCAGGGCGGAGGAGGCCGAGTTCCCGCTCTCGCTCTCCTCCGCCGCTTGCCGGGCGACCTCGCTGGCGACGCCCAGTTTGACGACTTCCTCCAGCTCAATGTCGCTGATCTGTAAAGAGCGTGGAATTAAAAACACTGATTATTACCGGGCTCGTTTTGGGACCAACGAGGCATTAAGCTCAAAGTGGTACAGGCGGGTACCTGAGGGGTCGGTAAAACCAGCTTGGAGCGCTTCTTGGTGAACTCGGCCACGCCGCTGGTCTGCAGGATGGCGGACGGGAGATCGCTCTCTTTCTTCTTCTTGATCTTCGCTTTATCTTTCTTTCTATCCCTCTCCTCTTGCTCACTACCGACAGACACACAAAACAGCTCGTGAATAAAAACCTCACTGTGTATGATGTACAATGTGCATCGATTATGTATAGATAACTGTTTTATATTTAATCTTTGTGTTAATGATGTTGAACATTGCTAATGTGAATAGTTCAAAGCTTCTTTCATGATGTTGACGTTCTAAAAATCTACTTTGAAAAGCAGTATTTATGCACAGTTGCAGATAAATACCAGCGACACTAATATCAGTAGTAATATACTATTTCATCTACTTTAATTTAGTGTGGCGGCAACATTAAAAGCTTTATTCAACATCAGAAGCTTCGAAAGATACAAATTAACATTCTGCACAGCCGTGAATATGATTCTTTTTTTTGGGCTGTGGTTTGTGTTTATTGTACTTTGTGTGTGTTGTGATGCAATCATAAATGTGTGCATAAAGTATAGTGTGTAATGTTACTGACTTGCGTAGCTCTCCTTCCAGGTGCTGCTGCCTGAGCCGTTTGAAGTTTGGCTCCAGAGCGTTGTACTGCTCCATGCTGGTGTCATAGAAACCCTGGAAGCGAACAAAATGTTTAAATAAATAAACTGTGATATCAAGCTGAGACAATATGCTGCGAGTTTGTTGGATGAAATGGACAAAAACAGCTGATGGTTGTTACCGCCGCGGGTTTCTTTTGGAAGGGGATTTCAGCATTGTAGTCTACGCCTCTCTTCTTCTTCCGCTTCTTCTGAACATCGATTCCAGCCGCTCTCAGCTCTCTGCGCTTCTGCAGAGCGGCCAAACGCCTGCAGCCGAAATAGAGGGGAGACGCACAAAAACTCAATTATGTTTTGTAGGTTTCCCAGGAAAAACACCGGGCACGACATTTTGTTTATTATATTTCTGAGGAAATTGTTGATTAAAGCAATTATAACCGAGTATAAGTAAATACTGTGTGTGTGTGTGTACCTGGCTTCCTCCAGCTGCTTCTCTCTGGCCTTCCTCTTGGCCTTCTTGCCCTGGGTATTGGCCAGTCGAGCCCTGGCCTCTGACAGCATCTCCAGCTCATCTGCAGATAATGAGAGAGACACAGAATCAATTTATTTCGTTTCGGACACATATGCCATCACCCAGAAACACAAACACGGAAGAGCAGTTGGATTGGATTTATTTTAATTGAAACTATAACAATCACAAGGACTAAATAGATTCTGGAAGTTTCTGCAAAAGGTCAGATGTCATTGTTTCAGGTGCGTTAACAGACCTTCGTCCATGTCCACAGGGTCGGGTCTGGCTGGTTTAGTTTCAGGATTAGGGTCGATCTCTCCTGGTTTTAACTTCCTGGGGTCGTCTCCCACTTCTTCCTCATTGTCTCTTTGTGCCGCCTTGTCTCTATACACACACAAATTAATATACTCAATTGAGATGCTTCACACATTGCATTGCAAAGTATCTTACAATCAAGGTCAAGAGTTTGCTTCGAACGTACAATATAATTACAGATATTAAGCCTATGTGGTGTATACATGTGTATGAAATACGATAAAACCGTACAGCAGGTATTCATAGTGCTCCAGGCACTGGGCAGCAGTGCGTCCTATGATGGGAGCAATGGTCCTCCACTGAGTGGGCATCAGCTTGGCCAGATGGAGAAGCTTCTCCTCCTCTTCTCTGGACCATTCTGTTTTCTTGATGCTGGGGTCCAACCACTCGTACCTGCAGACGGACACAAAAACAAGATTAAGAACCGTTTAAAACAACAACCGAGAACCAAATTAGGATCAAAGATGTATTTTGCATGGGAGACATCAGATGAGCAGAGGACACAAGGGCAGAGAGAAGACTAACAAAACAACAACTACAACAGAAAGATTCAGACGTCTTTCAGAATAATCTTTTCCTTCCATTATTATGGTGCGTTCTCAAGTGTATCTTGGTAATAAATTATGTACACTTCTACAAGACTCACCATCTGGCTTTACACTGTTTGGCAGACTTGCGATGCAGCAGGGAGGCAATACGAGACCACTGGTTTTTGCCATATTTCATCACCGCTGCTTTGAGGATCTCATCCTGCATGAATAAGAAGATTAGAAGAGCGTCAGGCACACGTTAAGTTTGATCATGCCGTTGTTTTTGATGCGATCAATCATAAATGATCAATAACAGATACCTTCCTTTGTCATAATGATAGTTTCAGGCACGAAAAGAAAATGCATAACAATTTAAAATGTAAACAAAGGACTAACAAATTAAACAATCCTGCAAACTCATCAACAGGCTCATTAAACAATAACATCTACAACCAGACGAGCCTTTTCTTGAGCCATATAATTCCTAAAATGCATCCAGAGAAACAAGCTCCTGGAGATTCAGGTCATTTTGTAACTTAACATTCTCAAGTTAGTCCTGTTTTTAGTGAAAACACTCTGAAATCACCCTCTTTATATGTTCTGCAGTACTTTCCACACAAAACGTGACATGTCATTTTATTTGACACCTCTTGGACAACATAAGTCAGTTATATGTAGAGTAACAAATAACTTATTTTAAGTTATTGTTGACAATAACATTTAACGCTTTACTATATTGATGAGAAACATTTTAGAGCTTGTTTTTCTCGTTATATTTGTGTATCTTTGTGCATTAAACTTCAGAAACAGTGAAATGAACCTCTAGGATTAATAAAGTACTTGTATCTTTTAATCTATGGGTCTTTCCGTAGCTGACAAACATCCTAACTGGTCTCCTCACTTGACGTTAGCTCACATGCTAAGATGCCATGTTTGCTAACGCCGTAGCCATCTTTAACTAAAAGCGTCAGTTAAAGCAACCAAATGCACTCGGTAACGTGAAATAAACTCATTCGACGTCGCTGACAGAAACTCAGATAAAAAACAAAACTTTATTGGCGGGTAAAACCCCGTAAAGTGAAGCGTTTACTTCGTGACCCGGCTCATATGATAGGTTAGCTTCGAGCTAACGCAGAGCCATGTAAACACGCACCTCGGTGTTGCGCCAGACGCCTCCTTTAATCATGATTCGCGGCATCTTGGCGGCTCGTTGCTTCCTCCTCCTTCAGAAAAACGGTTGCTACAGACTTTCGACCAGTTGTGGAGAAAAGTGGCGTTCACAATCCGACGCGAGAGAGCAACGAACGTGCAACACACCGGAAACTTGTGTCGCAGAATAACGCTTCCGACTTAGTGTTTGGCGGCCGGTTGGCGAACCATCTGAGAGGCGCATGAGCGCCACCTGCTGGACTGGAGTGTTGCAATAAAATATTAGAATATAATATCTAATTAATTAATATGAAATACAATTAAATATGAATAAATACAATAATTTAACAAATAATAATGTTAAATAATATAAGAACTAATAATGTTAAATAATATTTAAAATAATAGTGTTAAATAATATTTAAATAAACATGTTGCAAAATTAAACGGGTCTGTCAAAATGTGTTGTCGATATTATTGTATATATATATATATTTTATTATAATTCATTATTAGTTCACATCTTGACGATACGAAAAAGTGTCACACAATAATTAGGCGTACTTCAAATGTACAAATCAAAATGAATTACACAACTTTTCAATCATTTCGAGGGGACAATCGGTAGTTAAAACACAATCATGATAATTTAAAGAAATAAGACATATATAGCTAATAGTTTAATGATGCCATATGCTATCATCTGTACTCATAATTATATGCAGGTCATAATTATGACAAATCTCCAGTCTATATGTTATTAGTCGACTGTAGCTAATATTCAATAACGCTAAGTAGGGCGCCTCTATCATTGTTATTATGATATCAACTTAATTTGTTCAATGTAATAGCATCCCCTTGTTGGATTTACCTGCACTTGCCAATAAAAAGCAACATTTTAGACCAAAGATGGGCGATGTCTTTGAACACTGAGTAAAGCATTTCAAAACTCTTCCTGCTGTCCATTCACAAGCACTCCATAAGTGAAACATTTTTATTACCATGATTTTACAGTTCAGAGTTGCCTCTTTTTCTTGCCAGAGATAAGTAAAGTAGACCCAAACTCCTCATCTAAACAACCCCAAAACACTCTTTAATTGGCGTAGAACAAGTCCAGAGAATAAAGGTCACTTTAAGGGACAAAACAAGCTACAAATATTTGTTTAACTAAAAATCAAGCTTTGATTTAATCCAAACTAGTGTTGTATTTTGGGCACAGTCATTGCTGCAGCATGACATCATGGCCTGCGTCATCAAAGTGCACTCAGTGCTATGATGTCATGATTTGACCTTGGCTTTACAGCCAGTCATCGCTTGAAGCAGCTGAAGCGAGATCCGACCACCTAAAAATAAATACATTCATACCAAATGAAAAGTCTGATATCTGGAGCGCTGATGTTTTTATTTCAACTCGGTTTCTGAGGTACATATTTACTGATTTCACACAAATGATACCAGGCTACATGTATGTTCTTCACACGTTAGCACGACACGGAGAACACTTACATCAACATGACAACAGACATGCACAAACGAGGCAGTGACGGGGGGGAGGGGTTAAGCGCTGGTGGCTAACTGACCCGACCAACCGACGGCCAGAAGACAAAGAACCAACCAATCACAATGGGTGATACATCACTGACGATGAGGAGGGTGAGGAGAGGACGAAGGGAGACGAGGAACAGAAGAGGAGAGGGAGTGAAGGAGGATAAAAGACGGGAGGTGAGGAGCTAATACCTAAAATATTAAGACAAATCGTAACACTGAGTACCATAATAAACATAAATAATATTTTCAGTATCGACAATAATATATGCGTAATCTCATAAATAAGATTGTTATCCCTTTTAGTTTTTTCTTAAATATAATATATCCTTAAATCTGATATAAGCGGCACACTTTCCCATCAAATAGTGTATAATTTACTTTACTGCAGTGGACACACACACACACACTCTCTCTCTCTCTCTCTCTCTCTCTCTCTCCCACACACACGCACACACTCACACACCTTTTTTTAATTTCTCTGTCCAGTGTTACGGGAACAATACTGAAGGGCCGGGGACACGGGGCGGTCTAAAGGTGGTTTAAAGGTGATGCTTAGCGGGACGGGGTCACATGCAGACTGATATGTACAACTGTAAACTCCCTCCCTCCTTCCACCTGTCTCTCTTCTTTATCCCACCAAAACACATCTTAACACTTCTCCCTTCCTTTCGTTTAATTACACCCTCCCACCCCCCCTTTCTCCCCTATATCTCTAAACTCTCTATTTCAGGTCCCCGGCGTCTCCCTGGATGGTCTTCTTGATGCGCAGCAGCATCGTGGTCAGCCACTGGTCCAGACGGGACACGGAGTCGAAGTCCTTCACGGCCTCCGTGAACGCCTCGCTGTTCTGCTCCTCGTGGGCGTCGAGCAGTTTCTGAAGAAAACACAGAGCTTACTGAAAGGGCTCGGAGGCAAATGCACGTTTTGTGACACGTAATTTAACTCCCTAAATATATATATATATATATATATATATATATATATATATATATATATATATATATCAGGTCACAAGGTAGAAATCAAGAAAAAAACATGTTAGCTATCAAATTAAACATAAAAATCAGGGCTACAATAATATATAATCCCCATGTACAACCTCTAAACACAACTCAAACCATAAATAGGAGTAGGGGTTAGGGTGAGGGCTTAAAGGGCTACATGACGATAACATAGCATTTTTTTATGCAATGCCATTGACAAAAGTATACATGGAAATATATATATTTTTTGTTCATTTGCAGTAAAGCTCGACAGTTCACTCAACAGTATACAAAACAATGAGTTTACCGAATTACCAGAAAACATATACGGTTAACGAGATATGAATATCCGACATCTGAATAGAATATTTGGGCCATATATATATATATATATTAAACCCTGTGGACGTGTTTCCCATTTCGCTATGACTTGAAAGTGCTCATATCCATTAAAAAAAATTGGGAAATTTACATGCTTTTTTTATAAAAAACTATTGTGAATATAACTGATCATTTTAAACTTTTGTGATCATGAGCTGTTGATGACGGTTGCAAACATGACCTTAAATACAATATTCATACACGCTTCAGTTTGAACTGCTGAGCACTTTTTTTTTTTTTACTTGTATTAAAGAATATAAATGTTGAGATAGAGATAAAAAAATACAATAAAAACAGAAATGTACCTTTAAGAGTTTGAGCTCTCTGGAGTCTGAGAAGGCTGGAAACATCTCCTCATACTTCTCTATGGCCAACTGCAACACACACACACACACACACACACACACACACACACACACACACACACACACACACACACACACACACACACACACACACATTTAATTTGGGTGCCAGGTGTGAACAGGGCATCTCTATCTCTCTCTCTCTCTCTCTCTCTCTCTGTGTGTGTGTGTGTGTGTGTGTGTACCTTGGCGTTCAGCTCGTCCACTATGAAGTGACACAGTGACGCCTTGAAGAAATACTCTTTGGCGTTGTACTTCAACAGAGGGTTGTCCATGGTGTTCATGGCAACCTGAAACACACGCATGCAGAAAACACACAACATGACAGCAGCTGATCAGACAGGAAGTTAACAAAATAAAAGATCACATGCATTAGTTTGACTTATTGTTTATGGTAGCTGCAATGAGCAACATTTGACCTAATAAAGGTTCTATACATGTTAATAATGTGAATATTATGTAGTATATGTTCATTAATGTTGTAGAAACTTTAAAGCAATAAACAACTTTTGACCTAAGAAATGAATGAATAATGAATGAATGAATGAATGAATATATACTTTATTAATCCCCAAAGGGAAATTTAGTGTCGCGTAGCAGCCATTTACACAGGAAATAAGATAAGATAAGATATAAAAACAACAGGGATGAAAGATATATGCAATAATAATACTAATAGAATAAAGATCAAAATAACAACAACAATACAATAGCTGTATGAAAGAAAGAATAACAGAGTATTAATTTAGGAATTAAATTAAATTAACTTAAACAGTAGAAGTGCATGAGTACAAGTATGTATGTGCATATTAAGGTGTAAATAAAAACAAAATAATAATAAAATAAAAATAACAACAACAATAGGAGAGTGCAAAAATGCAATAAATGTATATAATATGATATGTTAAGTGTTAAGTGTAGGTAACTATGAACATGTACAGTGTTTACAGTGTTTAAGAAAGGTTCTATACATGTTAATAATGTGAATATTACGTATAATATGTTCATTCATATTGTAGAAACCTTAAAGCTACAAGGAGCGTCCATGTGTTGGTTCTGCTCCCTGTGGACGATGTGTTTAAGGGTCCCTTTAGGAAACCACCGCATTAAGAGTAACTATCTAAAGATTATGTCCATATTTACTCATGTAGGTCACATGGAGGCATCCGGGTTAAATCGTTGCTGCTTCAGAACCAGTGAAAGGTTCCTCACAGGGACTTTAACCATCCTATTTCACCTCACAATGAAAATGCGGCCAAATAAAACTACAGTCCCTGACACCACCGGAAACAATTTAACATTACATTTGATCATTTGCAACTATAAAAAATGATTAAAGGGATATTATCTTCATTTTAAATAGTCTCCTGCATAATGTGAAGCTGGTTTATTGACACCGTGTGATTCTAAATCACTATTTGTTTTCAGTCGTCTTCGTGTTTCTCGTGCGGAGCCGCAGGAGGAATTTAAATCATCTCATCGCCGCTTCGTGAGCTGCACTCAGCCGGTACCTGCTCGTAGATCTCGATGGCCTTGGGGTAAAGCTCCAGCTGAGCGCTGTAGTGCCCGACCTTCAGGAGGCATTTGTTGGCGGAGCTGCAACACAAAGAAAGAAGCGCTAAAGAGTTAACGGCTAAGATGAGCGCCACTATTCTTACCGCCGCCCAAAAAGTACTAAAAGAGGAACATTTTTTTTAGAAAACTTCAGGGAATAGTGAAAGATGGAAAAAAATGTCTTCTACTGTCAAAAACCCAAAGATATTTCGCTTAATTTACCGTAATGTAAGAAAAGGAAGAGCAGGACATTCACATCAACAGTTAAAATATTTGAACTAGGCTGTAAAAAAACCTGCAAAGTGATAATCTGATTGTTTCAGCTCCATTTAAATGGACTTAAATGAGTATTAGATACACACCTGTTGGATTCCTCTCCCTTGTAGTAGTCTGCAGCCTGCTCATAGTGGGCAATGGCCTAAAAAACACAAAACACACGAGTCAGCACCGAAGATCCACATTTATATTCAACAAAAACCTAAAAGCCTCTCACACACCTTCTCAATATCAACCAGCTCCGCTTCATAGACCTCCGCTATAGTGATGTGGTGTTTGGCTGCGATGGTAAACCGACCCTGTGACACACACACACACACACACACACACACACGTTATCATTGTTTAAAGATGAGAGTGGTCGTCAGGGACCGTATGGCGGTTGGAGGCGGGGCTTACCATGTCGGTGTAGATGTCGATGGCCTGGTTTAGACAGTTGATGGCCTCTACAAGGAGACAGGCGAGAGAGGAAGGAGTGATGAACACGAGGAAGAGAGTCTGCTTAGTCGAATTAAAGCTTCCTCCCCCGGTGGCTATAACCTGCTAACCCACAGCGCTTCATTAAGCTCATCACATAATACGCCAGATATCACATTTTCCCCGAGCAACAGGGACGCAGTTTAATCCTCCAACAGGACGACCTCGGGGTCCCGACTCTGACGGCGAGACGGCGGCTCGAGCACAGAGGAGAAACACTCACCTTCAAGGAAAAGAGCTGCGATCAAACAGGGTTTTAAAGCTTAAATACAAAAGTATTCGCATCAAAATGCACTCAAATACCCAAAAGGAAAAGTAGTCGTTATGCAGGATGGGCCATTTCGGAATATTATACTCTTGGGTTACAAATATTGATGCATTCATGTGTTCATTCACCCACTAGAGGGATCAATACCTTAACCAAAACTAATGCGACGTAATGTATTTGTCATATTTTGTATTATCGATCTAAGTGGAATTATTAAGTGGAATCTAAGTGGAGTGTTATGGATCTAGTGGAATAAAAAGTACAATATTTGCCTCTTAATTGTAGCGGAGTAGAAGTACTAAAGTAGAGTACAAGTACACAACGTTGTACTCATGCGCAGTACTTGAGTAAATGTACTTGATAGTAGAAACCTCTTTCAGCTGTAATTCATCAGAGGAGCACACGGAGAGCAGGAAGGAAGACGGATGGAGTGTGTGTGTGTGTGTGTGTGTGTGTGTGTGTGTGTGTGTGTGTGTGTGTGTGTGTGTGTGTGTGTGTGTGTGTGCTCACCTTGTGGGTCGGCCTTCTTGTAGGCGTTGCCGGCGTCGACGAAGCTGGTGGCGGAGTCCAGTTTGTTCTGCAGCTGCATGTGGAGCCGAGCGGCATGACAGAACGCATTCCCCGCAGCTACACACACACACACACACACACACACACACACACACACACACACACACACACACACACACATTCAGTCACAAAACTTGCCTTTGACCAAAAACAGAACCACAAACACACATCTAAACGAGCTAAATTCTGCACAGCATCTATTATTGGCACATCTGCTCTCATCTGTCCTGGATATTCATATTTAAATCCAGCGTTTTATATTTTATATTTATATTTTATATATATGTTTAAAGCTCATATTTCTGTGTCTGAATCTTTTGTATCCTGTGAAATTGTGGATGAAAAAACAAGCAACACTCAAATAAATGTGTCTGCGGGAGTTTGTGTACAAATTTATGTGTTTCTTTTCTGTTTAGTGTGCAGAATGTGTGTGTGTGTGTGTGTGTGTGTGTGTGCGTGTGTGTGTGTGTGTGTGTGTGTGTGTGTGTGTGTGTGTGTGTGTGTCACCTACCACTCCAGTTCTTTGCCATCTTAAACATGTTGGCTGCTCTGGCGTATATTTCACAGGCATCCTCCACCTTATGGTTTCCCCTAGAAACACACACACACACACACACACATACACACACACACACACACACACACACACACACACACACACACACACACACACACACACACACACGGAAAAGACAAACAAAGTTAATTTAAATTAGATTTTATTATTTTATTTTGCCACCTCAAGAATGAAGTTGTAATGTATTATGACATTTTCAAATGAAATATATATATATTTATTTTTTAAGCAGTATTAATGTCATGTTGCAAACAGTCCCACTCTGACTTTGTGCCCTGATATAAAAATAATAATAATAATAATAATAATAATAATAATAATAATAATAATAATAATAATAATAATAATAATAATAATAATAACAGTAATATAAGCTTGCATTCAGGGTTGTCCATGCTGGATGACATCACTGTTCCGCCCTGCAGCTGAAACGCTCAACAATCTAATATTTTTCCTCCAATGAAGCATAAATCTGATGTTTGAACTTTTTTTTTTAATGCAGTGCAAATATAATCTCAAATGGGCTCCATTGTACATTTGGCTCATCGTGCATCTCTATAGACGTGAGCTGTGGCCATGTGACTGCCATGCTGGTTGCAAATTGTCATTATAAAGTGCACAACTTTTTAATTTTCCTATAATATAACTGCATCTGTTGAATGTGACGCACGGCCTTCATTGAATTGATTACGTTGACGTCTCTCCCTGCAGAGCATTTAAAGGACATTTTATTAATTACACCAATAATGCAGATTCTGCAAAACTGTCCAAGACTCGCAAACCAGATCTCCTTTCATGTATCAATAAAGGACGTGTGTATCTGATTGGACGCTGTTTGATTGATTGGTTATGTGTGTGATCATCATTGATTGTCGTATTATGGCTTTCCAGCTATTTTATAAGATAAAATGTCCCATTTTTTCTCGTCCTGAAACCACTAAATGACCACAACTGATTCTGCTTCTTCCCTAAACGCTCAGACTCATTAAATAAACATGCTGCTGACCGTGTGGGCAAAACAAACAGACGTTTCAGCTCTCGGGTTTGATTCCTGGAGACGTTATCGTGCTGATCTGATATAATATTGATTTCATATCACGAGGATGCAAACATGTGGACAGAGGCTTGGGAAGGTGCTTAAGGCGACGCACAGCATGAGACTTTATGAGGAAGCCGGATTTAGATTAAACTGACAAACTGTCAAGAATCTGCTGAAAGGGTGAGACCTGCAGTATTTCTGTCTGCACTCAACCTTCAATCAAATGTAAGAGTAAAATACTTAATTGGCAAATTAGCTTGACATGTTGTGCTTCTAAGATTCATATTTATGGTTTTATTTGACGTTTACTTGGTTATTTGTGTGTTCTGAGTTGGCCTCCATCAGGATGGATCACTGTCCTTTCTGAATAAATTAAAATAAGGGCTGCAGCTAAAAATAATCTCCATTATCGATCAAACTGCGGATTATTTCCTCAATTAATTGCCAGACAATGGTTTTAAAAAGTCTTCAAAAGTCTTTTCTTTTGTCTCACCGACGAACCAAAACCCCAAAAAATGTTTTATTTTAGAATTAGACAGAGTTGACGAATACTGGAGGCTTGAACCTCAAGGTTTTGAAACACTGAATATTCCTTTTGTCTTATTTATCTACATTCAAGTGTAAATACATATAATGTTTCAGTGGAAACTACTTAACATAATGATGTCTCTATCTGCAGCACTCTCAATGCAATACTGTCTAAAAGAGACAATCAATAGCCTGAGTCAGCAAGTTGATTGATCAATCAGTAAATCAGTCCATCTATGTATCTATTTATTTATCTAAGTATCTTATTTATCTCTCTCGGGTTACATAATATCATATTTATATGACATTGTTTCCATTGTACATGTAAACATGGGCTCCTCCCACACATGAAGGCCAACAGCCTACTCCCATCCGCTCTCACACACACACACACACACACACACACACACACACACACACACACACACACACACACACACACACACACACGCACGCACACTCGCGCGCGCGCAAAAAAAAGAAGAAAAAAAACCTCAACCCCCGCATCACCGCGGACTGGTTCCTCCCCGCCTCCCCGCACCTCCAGCCCGGCCTGACGCGGCGCGCAGACCCGCTCCCCAAATCCCCCGCAGCACCTGCAGCGGCGTCCACGAGCCCGCATGCACGTCTCTACAGGCCACGACACGGAGGCCACGCTATCTGCGATGACAGCTCTTTTTTCTTCTTCTTTCTCTTCAATACATTTGGGGATAAGATGAACGAAAGAAAGACGCCATGAAAATCCTTAGAATAAATCTTGCAAAAGGACTCAATGTCACAGTGAAAGTGATCCTCCCAGCGCATGGATGTTTAATGACTATAGGGATAATAAATCTATATATAAAAAAAGAACAAAACAGGGTTTGATCCGGCCTCCGCGGCGCGTTATTTGGGCACCAGAGAGACGCATATAGGGATTATTATTATTATTATTATTATAACAACGATTTAACGGATGGAAAGCAGAAGCACTCAATCTTTTGAGGCCGCGCGTGCATGAAGCAGCCACCACCACCACATACCAAAAACATGAGAGAGCGAGAGAGAGGTAAACAGAGACAGGAAAGGGAGAAGGAGAGCATCCATTACCCGAACATCCCCCCGAGGAAGGATCCGGACGCCTTGACCTTCTTGTCGGCTTCAGCCATCAGCTGCATGGCCTCCTTCTCCTTGCCGGTGTTGTCCATGGCTGCCGGGGTCGAGAGGAGGGAGAGACGGGCCGATGTTCCGCAGTGAGGAGAGGAGGCGAGCGGAGGAGAGAGAGACGGCTCTGCTGGTGCTGATGCTGGGAGACTGCGGGCTCTTCTTCTACGGCGAGCGAGAAGGGTGGTTTGCGGCTCGCTGCCGCCACCTGCTGGAGACGGTGGGGACATGCAGCCATCTGGTTCTCATTGAATAGCGTTTGTTTCACTTACCGGCAGTGGGATGTATCAGGGATTGAAGAAATATTCAAATATTGCACATAAGTGTGCAGTGTAATGTATAATCACCTGAGAAAAACGACCGCCATGTTTCTACAGGAGCCCAAACGGGACAAACTACACACCGGCTCTCGATAGGGGAACATTCACGTTTTAGTGAAGTTTCAGTTGATATCAATCTGCAACCTCACCTCAAAGTGAATTAGTTTTATGAATTAGTTTTGTCTATACGTTACTGTCTGTCTATCTAGTTGCATTGTGTTATTGAAAATGTATTTTCAGGCTGCCATAAAAACAAACAGCAAATGGAAATTAGTCTCTCATGCTAACTCTGGCTCACTTACAGTTGTATTGTTGATTAGCATGCATTTGTCCCTGCAAAATAAACAAATAAATAAAAATAAAAAAGTAGCAATGCTGGAAAAGTTCATCAAAAGTGTAAACACTTTTTTTTTTTTACATGTGGCTTATAGCATCATTCTCAATATAAATATAAGGATGCTGTATATGGGCTTCTACCAAATACAACGACCTCATGTATATAAAGTAACCTGTTGCATTAATAATTCCATGTTAACCCGTCGCACTCTGTATCATTAAACTATTGTACTATGCATTTCACTGTGTTGTTGTTACTTTTTGAAATATATTTATATCTGTGCATTTAAGTCAATGTTCACCTCATTCAGCTTTGTACTTAAGTGCAAGTATAGTCAAATTCCTTGTACTTAATACTGAAATGTATCCAAAGTAAAAGTAGTTATAAGCAGCATAATGCCCCCTGTTATTGTGATGTAAAGCGGCAGGTATTTCCCCAAGGATTTAGTCCAAAAAAAACAGCACTTTAAGGAGCAAATTATGGAGTTAAATTCATAAGAAAGACAGAAAAATGACCAAACGGTGACATGACAATATGGCGTTGTTGTAATTTACAGCTCGTTTCCGCTGCCCCCTGGTGGCCGTGTCGGTGCTGTGCAGGATGAGTACGGTGAGTTTATAAAAGCTTTTTCCAGCTGCTGCTGAACCACAGTCAATGTGAAGTAAAAGACATAACAAAGAGCTGAACGAGGCTAAAACTGAACTGTGGTGGCAGAGCAAGTGATTCTGTGGTCATTATTGTTATCTTTTGCTGTCACTTTTGTTATCTATTGTTATCTGTTATCATCTGTTGTTAATATAAACCATATTGATTAATGGCGCCATAAATCTGTTGGCTGTACAGTTACTTTAGATTTACAAAAACTACGAGTTTAAACTAATTTTTAGCAAAATAACCTCCCCATATATTTGGCATTTGCTTGAAAGTTGTAAAACTGGGCCCAGCGAAGGACCATTTGCGAGCTTATAAAATGTATTATTATATATAATGTATGAAACACAGTGAGAAAAACCACAAGACAAACAGAGGTAACACAAACAAGAGAGGTAAAAAAATTGTACTGGCAAGAAAAATACATTGATGAACAAATGAGTCATCCACAAAAACAAATAAAAACATGTTCAACATATACAACATGTACAATAGCTATTCATCGTTGTCCAACACACATAATGACAGCCCGTCTCTCAGCTTGAAAGCCTTCCTCCCACGACAATACACACAAAGTCTTGAGCAATGCACAAGTGTTTGTCTTGATGCGGTTGACAACAGCAATTACCTCTTCATCATCAGGGCATCTTCTCTAAAAAACAAATAACGTTGGACTTATAACACACGGAATATAAACTTAGAAAAACACCTAATATTCATTTTTCTTTTTAGATCAAACATCTTTTTAATTTTCAACTGGTCTTAAAATAACATTCATTGAAACCAAGAAACAATTCAAGTGGCGGAGAAACCCAAGACAATAAAGCATGCCCAGTTTAATGGCTAAAGCCCGGGCTGCGTTCAACACCGCATTTTGTTGGAGAACCGCTCTGCAGACTTCAACGTGTTTTTAACAGATGTTTTTTTTTACGGCGAGGTACTTTAACGGGAACATTGCAGCGCAGGCCGCCTCCACGAGGTCAGAGGTCAAGGTTGTTCAATCTCAATAAACATGGGGCTTAAATTCGAAGAAAAGCGGTTCCCCGTAAAAAGTGTTGCTGAACGCAGCGGACGCTTTTGGGACAGAGGAAAAAAAAACGCAAAAAAAAAAATTCTCCAAATAATATTTTCTGGAAGATCACCGCACAAAAGAGTGACGAGCTCCGTTCATTTCACGTTGTTACAAAAAAGGTAGACTTTGATGATTCATGTTTCTTGATTCTTAATTATCGTGAACATAACAATAAATAAATAACCAGATCATCGCGTAGATAACTGCGTTGAAACAACTTCCACATCTAAAGAAATGAATCATGCAGCGGCAGCAGACTTTGAGGCTCGACCGCGGGCCGGAAAAAAACGGGTGAATCTGCGAATCCTCCTTCCCTTGAACATTATTGAAGCAAAAGTCCATAAATGTCTTTGGCTAACAGTCATGCTATGATATATATATATATATATATGATTTAAACAACTTCACTTTGAGACACACTTTTCTCCTGGAATCTTGTGAAATAAATAAATAATCAAACAACTTGAGGACTCAATAAATGATCCAGTGGCAGTCGGGCATGTACATCATGTAAAATAAAAATTACAAATATTTACTGCGCCGGTTTCTTTGTCCTCTGAGATCACATTTCACTAATTCAGAATGTCAACATATTCATTCGTATTCTCAATATCAGTTTCAAACATGTTACGGTCGAGGGATGAACAATCACCCTAAATATCCCAAAATGGTCTGATAATATGATCTGGAAATATTACATGACATTAGATGCATTGATGAAACATAAACCCAGGACTGTATTCACATTATGCTGTGGTATGTGTGTGTGTGTGTGTGTGTGTGTGTGTGTGTGTGTGTGTGTGTGTGTGTGTGTGTGTGTGTCATCCTGTGTTGTTATAGTATGCAACACTATTTTTAACTGTATTTCCTCAATTTTAGACGAGCAGGATGTGGTGGATACATCTGAGTGGGGTAAAAGGTGAAAGCAGAGCACGAGCCTCTAACTCATTAACACCACCGAAGTGCCCTTGAGCAACGTAGCAATACGCAGCTGCTCTTTCTAAGTGTAGCTATTATTGCACTTGTTGACTCTGACCGTTGTCGACGTTGTCAGATCCACGACGGCTGAAGATAAAACCCATTGTATAACTTCTCTGTGTGTATAAAGTATAAAGTAGTATGTTCACTGCACAGACTGATAGATAGATAGAAAGATAGATAGATAGATAGATAGATAGATAGATAGATAGATAGATAGATAGATAGATAGATAGATAGATAGATACGTAGGTAGGTAGGTAGATAGAAAGGTAGGTAGGTATGTAGGTAGGTAGGAGGGTAGGTAAGAAGGTAGGTAGGTAGAAAGGTAGGTAAGTTTGTAGGTAGAAAGATAGATAGGAAGGTAGGTAGGTATGTAGGTAGGAAGGTAGGTAGGTATGTAGGTAGGTAGGTAGGTAGAAAGATAGATAGGAAGGTAGGTAGGTATATAGATAGATAGATAGATAGATAGATAGATAGATAGATAGATAGATAGATAGATAGATAATAGATAGATAGATAGATAGATAGATAGATAGATAGATAGATAGATAGATAGATAGATAGATAGATAGATAGATAGATAGATAGATAGATAGATAGATAGATAGGGTTGTCATGCAGTACAAACTGTTGGGTTTCAGTTGTCTGTGATGGTAAATAAGACTAAATGATCTCTGATTAAACGCTGCAGAACATGCATTGAATGCAATTGAAAAATAAAGCAGTAAAGTATTCTTCCAATAAAAGAAAAGTAACAGTCTTCATGATCTTGAGATCTCCTCTCTTCCGTCAACGTTTCCCCTCTTACTTCCTCGTGTCCGGATCCTTTGTAACGTTTCTTGACTCACTCCGCTCGGCCTCTTCTTCGTCCCTCGTCCTCCTCGTCCTCCTCGTCCTCCTCAGTCTTCCTCCGACAGAGGTTCGTGTGGGGTCGACGGCCGGGACCTGCTGTGACCTCTGACCTCCGTCTTTCTGTCCTGCAGGAAGTCTTCAATCTCTCCGGGCAAACACTGGAACTTCTCCTGAAACTCGGCCTCCACGGCTCCTTGCAGCTGGAGAAACACACGACAAGTGTTGACGGACATTGATTGACATGTGGCTTTTTTCGGATCGATTCCCTCTGGCAGATACCACGATTAGCTACTGCCTCAAACCAAAATCGTTATGAAAAACACTGAACTGTGTGAAATATAGCTGCATAAAAACGCTCATTGTTTATTTCCTGCCGGTGAGGCAGACTAGCTGTTGTCAGCCTCCGCTGCCAGCAGCTGAGCGGCACCAACATGGCTGCCAGAGGCCGCGCTGCAGCGCTCAAAAGCCTCGCGGTGACGTCATGTGCCGATGCTAAACTGTGTGGGAGTGGAGCAGCAGCAGCAGCAGCAGCAGCTTGGCGAGCCGTGAACGAGACTTTAATCTTTTTCATGCAGTGTGGGGCATTCAAACGTGAAATAGATACAAAGTGGTAGGATGTCCTTTTTTTCACTGGGACAAGACACAAACAATTACATTACATTTCTTAACCAATAGAAAACCAAACTATTTTTAGGCCCTTTCCTCGAAAAATGTCATACCCAAACTAAAAAGTGTGTATCTCTGCAACCACTAGGGCTATTTGAATACATTTGGTGTTATAATTAAAGGTACACATTTGAGATTTTGTTCAGATGTGTAAATATCAGTCTATATGTTACTGGTTAAGAGTAAATGAAGATGACACACAGAAAAAAATGAAAAGGTTTCAGGTCCGCCTATAAAAAAATCACTTTCAGGATGATTATTTCTTTGAAATGATGCAGCTTTAAGGTCCAACTCTAACCCAAATCATAGCTCAATATGTGAACATTCTCTAACCCAAATCATAGCTCAATATGTGAACATTCTCTAACCCAAATCATAGCTCAATATGTGAACATTCTCTAACCCAAATCATAGCTCAATATGTGAACATTCTCTAACCCAAATCATAGCTCAATATGTGAACATTCTCTAACCCAAATCATAACACAATATGTGAACATTCTCTAACCCAAATCATAGCTCAATATGTGAACATTCTCTAACCCAAATCATAGCTCAATATGTGAACATTCTCTCTGCGAAGGTTGACTTTGATAAAGTGAAGCAGAACTAAGTTAAAGAGGGTTTAGTACAGAGAAAATCCAGGCGAGGACTGATTGGGGCCTAATAGCCTCAATGGCCCCAATGAAACCATTGGGGCCATTGGGGCCCTAATGGGGCCCATTGGACCCATTGGGGCTATTTAAATGCTATTTGAATGCTATTTGAATTTTCTCATGTACCAAACCATATATTTCACTTGTATATTACTTATGGCAGGGGTGTCAAACATACGGCCCGCGGGCCGGATCCGGCCCGCCAGGGGGTCCAGTCCGGCCCGTGGGATAATTGCTAAAATTGAAGAAAATAAAATAAAAACTACGCAAGTTGGGACTCAAACCATTGATCCTTTGATTATAAGACGGCCATAATAACCATTGAGCCACAGTCACAATCAACTGCATCACTGACATTGCTAAACATATTGCCCAACTGCAAGGGAATCTGCAGAGGAAAGCCCAGGCAGGTGAACAGTGGGCTGATGTTTGAATTTTTGGTCTTTATGTTTCTAGTTTATTGTAGAAAGACCTTAAAATAGGGTTCATCATCCAAAAACCTTCAACAATGATTTAAACATTGAGAAATATTGTCATTATGTATGCGTTATTATGCTATGATTTTACTGGTTCGGCCCACTTGAGATCAAAATGAGCAGCATGTGGCCCCTTAACTAAAATGAGTTTGACACCCCTGACTTATGGTGTTCAATACATCCAAATACAGTAGTTTGGGGCTTTTTTTCTTTCTTCATAAAACAAGCTATGATTTACAGTTTTATAAAACAACCGCTCAGTCTGCCCGGATTGGTTTTGAAAATGAAAGAACCAGAACAGGCGATTAGTCTTTCACCTTTGGCTTCTGGTCTTGGATGCCCTGCAGGAGCTCGGTGTGCTGCTCCACCAGCTGATCGTGGCGCTTCGTCTGCGTCTCCTCCAGCTGGAGGCAGAAAGTCAGACAGACAAGTTACAGCAGAGAGATGGAGGCGGAGAGTCGCTGTGGAAAACATGACATGTTCCTCGTCGTCTCTGCAGCTTTCAGAGCTGTGAAACAAGCCGTCAGATCCTTCATCCTCCGCTCACCCGCTTTATGTTCTGGACGACTTCGTTGACGTAGGACTTATTGATCTCGTTCTTCTCCCTGGGAACACAGTCAGAGTTTGAGTTATTTATTTGTATTTCTCCCCATTCTGACAGCTGCAGGGATCAGAGCATGAAGTGGATAAAGGAGCTGCAGCGGGGAGCTCGGGTGGATTTACGTATGTATGTGTTTATGGATCGTACTCTTCAGCCAGATGTTTCTCTTTGGTCTTCGCTTGGTTGATCTTCTCTGTTCTCCTTCGATCCATCTGCCTCTTCAACTCTTTCTTCTCCCTACGGCAGCAGGAAAAACATTACAGCCCATGGAAAATAAGACAAACGATGCTCAATGGCTGACTTTAAAATATGTTCTTACTTTCTTATTAGGATGTAAATTAGACAAAATAACTACCTGGAGAGTAATAGCATGAAACATCCTTTCAAGAATATCCACTTACTCTATGGAAGCCCATTTCCGTCGAAATTATGAAATAGAAATTACAAATTATGAAATAGAAAGTCATAATTATGAGATATATAGTTGAAATTATGAGATTGAAAATTTAAGTTATAAGATTGAAATTGAAATTATGAGATTGAAAGTTGAAATTATGAGATTGAAAGTGCTCATGCTCTTCAGTGGCGCTGGCTTTTTTTTCTTCGATCTATCTCACAATTTTCGACTTTCTATCTCATCTTTTCGACTTTCTATCTCATAATTATGACTTTCTATCTAATAATTATGAATTTCTATCTCATAATTATGACTTTCTATCTCATAATTGTGACTTTCTATCTCATTACTGTGACTTTCTATCTCATAATTATGACTTTCTATCTCATAATTATGACTTTCTATCTCATAATTATGACTTTCTATATGATAATTGTGACTTTCTATCTCATAATTATGACTTTCTATATGATAATTGTGACTTTATATCTCATAATAATGACTTTCTACATGATAATTGTGACTTTCTATCTCATAATTGTGACTTTCTATATGATAATTGTGACTTTCTATCTCATAATAATGACTTTCTATATGATAATTGTGACTTTCTGTATGATAATTATGACTTTCTATCTCATAATAACGACTTTCTATATGATAATTGTGACTTTCTGTATAATAATTGTGACTTTCTATCTCATAATTGTGACATTCTATATGATAATTGTGACTTTCTGTATAATAATTGTGACTTTCTATCTCATAATTGTGACTTTCTATATGATAATTGTGACTTTCTATCTCATAATTATGACTTTCTATATGATAATTGTGACTTTCTATCTCATAATTGTGACTTTCTATATGATAATTGTGACTTTCTATCTCATAATTATGACTTTCTATATGATAATTGTGACTTTATGTATAATTATTGTGACTTTCTATCTCATCTTTTCGACTTTCTATCTCATAATTCTGACTTTCTATCTCATCATTTTTGTTCTTTTACTGCCGGGAATGGGCTTCCATAACTTACAGACCTCTCAAAACAAACTAGTTGATTCTCAAAATCTGTGCTCTGCTCGTTTTCATCCCCTCGAGGCTCAGATACCAACATATTCACACCGTTTGAGACTCACTTGTCACAGATGTCTTTGAGCTTCTTCATCTGGCCGCTGTGACTCTCCTCAGCCAGACTGCTCAGGCGCTCCGTCAGCTGGCGGAGACAGAAACAACGCTGTATACTCCCCATTCATCAAGAAATTACTGCGTTGATATCTTGTTTTTCTTCAGATTATTTTTATAATCTGTTATTTCCATCATTCAATAATCCAGACACTTATTTATTGTATTAGCTCCCTTTCTGCCTGCAACATAAAGGGAGCTTTAACTTAAATCCAAATACAGATAACCCCAAACTTCAGCAAAAGGGTCGGCAGCGGCGCTTCACCATTTTAATGTGCTCCTTCTGAAGATACTTCTGGCTGTAGTACTGCTCCTGCCTCAGAGCCAGAAGCTGCTGCTGCTGCTCGTCCTTCAGCTGCTGGAGGCGCTCGTCTTTCTCGCCGTCCGAGCGCGAAGCCCTGATGAACAATGCACGTAAATAAATGTGTGCAATGGACAGAGAAAAGCAGAATGTGTGCATACACACACCTGGTCTTGCTGCACTGCCGGGCCACCTTCTTGTGCTTGTTGTTGAACTCTCGGAGGAGCTCGGAGGTTTTCTTCTGGTGCCTCCTCACCAAGTCCTTCAGCTCTTTGAACTGACGCCTCTGCTCCTTCTGGTAAACCTTGGACTGCTGCAGACTCTCCACGGCGCACACCGGGACGTCTGCCGCCGAGAACGGTCACACGGCAGGTTTTAATAACTCTAACGTCCTTCTCTCATGGCTTTCTTTCACATTATTTAATCCACAGAGAGTTTCTCCACAAAGAATCACATGAAAGCAACACTTTAAATGTTAAGTTTCTTTGAAACAAGTCATCCAGCTTAATAAAAAGGATTAGAAAAACGACTAAGCGACTAAAGAAAACTATATTTTTTTGTCAATCAACACACAAAGGTTCTGTTGAATAAGCCGATGCAAGATTTCCTGCTACAAGACGAATAATTGTGTTTTAGTAGGATTTTTGATAATATAGATGGATTATAACACCAGAACATATAATATATATATATATATATATATATATATATATATATATATATATATATATATATATATATATATAGATACATATAGATAGATAGATAGATAGATAGATAGATAGATAGATAGATAGATAGATACTTAATTTATCCCCGAGGGGAAATTAGTTTGTCACAGTAGCAAGTAGAATACATACAAAATAAGTTATTTCTGCTGTTGGTTGCTTCGTTTAGTTTAACTTTACTATATTATTCCTTTCTATTCAGCTTTAATTAATCATAATTGATTGATTGCACACCTGGGATTTCAAAGCGACATGCAAACACTGACCTATCAAAACGCTTAAAACCAGATCTTCACTCTTGGCTGCAGGCTTGGCTGCCTCTGAAATGCAGAGAGGACAAAATAAACATCAACAACGGCAGTAAGATCTCACATGACCCATATGAGCATATTAGAAGTTACTGCAGAGACCTTTAACTGGTAATTAAACAGACTCAAGTCACACTGGTGCCACAAAGTAGATGTCTAAATCGTTATATAATCATCGATGTTCATGGAAACACTACCGCTTCTGTCCACAGGGGCCGCCAAAATGAACACAAACTGAAAGTTGAAGTAACTTCAACATTTATTTTACACACACTCCTTGAGTGCGTATGTGTGCATCTTTGTTTCGTATGTGTGGCGCTACCTGTGGCAGCTGCTTGCTGATTGGCTGCGGAAGCTTTGGGCGTCGTGGTGACGGGGGTGTGGCCTGCAGGGCCGGAGGCGGGGCTGAGCCCGTTCTCCAGCGGCGGCGACTTCAGATCGCTCTTCCGCTCCGCACAGCTGTCCGCCTCGTCCTGAACGACAACAACCAGAGTTACAAGCGAACGTTCTGCTCTCAGGACGTGAGAAAAGTAGTTTCAATAGCACTCCTGGTGGTCGCTATTAAGTATTACAATGAGTTTACAGGTTAAAGGTCAAGTAGTAATACTGAATGTGTGCAACAATATCAATGAAGTAACACTGAATGTAATGGGTGAGTTTAGCAGGTAGAATTATTTGAAGGTGTGATGCAATGAGGTAGAAAGTAGACACACTCAGGAATGTGAGGTGCAATAAAGAGGAGCATGAGAATGAAGCTGGACGTGAGGCCCTGCTACACGGAATATTCTTTGTCGTACTTCAAAGCGTTATTCGATCTGTGATTGTGTTGCCGTTACTGTTGATATAAATCCTTGTTATTACCTCGGGCTGCGTGTCCTCCTCCACGTCCTCCAGAGTCAGCGCCGCCAGCTGTTTGGACCTCTGCTCCAGCAGGTTGACGTAGCGGATGGGGTTGGACAGCGCCTCGATCACATCTGGAGAGGAGGCGTGGGGAGGAGGATCAGTGCAGCTGCCAGGTGGGTTCAGAGGTCATAACTATCTCGTTGTTATATCGGTTATACTGGCAAACAGGGTGGACACATACGGTTGTCCAAGCTGTATTTCTTATATTGGTATTTCGTTGTTTTAGTACTTGTCAAAGTCAAAAGTCAAAGTCAGCTTCAATGTCAATTCTTTCACATGTGCAAACATACAGAAGATTTTAAAATACGTTTCTGTCCTGTCGAACATAAAATGAATACAAATAATAATAATAATAATAATAATAAAGTGCAAATAGGTCCAAAATAACATTACTGTACAATGCCAATAACGTTGAAAAGTAGTAGCACAGCATAAGTAGTGTACTTAAAGACAATTTTGAGGTAATTGTACTTATTGTTACGTATTTTCATTGTCTGCTACTTTCTATACGTCACTATATCTCAGAGAGAAAATATCCAGATTTTTACTCCACTGTAATTATTTGATAATTTACATTACTCTGAAGATTCAGATTATGAATACGAAATAATCTACAAATAAATTATGATGATATCTCGAAATTATTAACAATTAAAGTAGCATTTCTTCAATGCATCAATAATTATAATACAGTGTATTTAATGTTTTCCTCTGAAATGAGGAAAACACTGCATATTAACTTTCTTTGTTACTTTTGGTACTTCAAGTACTTTAACACTAATACTGTGTACTTTTACAATTAAAAGTAACATTTATGCATCAATAATTATAATACAGTGTATTTAATGTTTTCCTCTGAAATGAGACACTGCATAACAACATTCTTTGCTACTTTTGGTACTTCAAGTATACGTTAATACTAATACTGTGTACTTTTACTCAAGTAGAGTTTTGAACGCAGGACTTTTACTTGTGAAAGATTATTTCTACCTTCTGGTATTGGTACTTTTACTTAGTACTATACTCCCAACACTGCTCTAAAATCTCCCTTGATGCTGCAACATTACACCCCATATTCTTCTTCTTCTTCTTCTTCTTAAGTATTTGCGTGTCTTAAATATCTAGGACAGAACCATTCAAACCAGGAAAGCTACATTCTATTGAGATGATGCATGTGCTCATGAAACCGGTGAGGCAGATAATTCAGGTTTATGAACAGCTGTTCCTCAACATGCACACATATGTCGAACCTGCAAAGGTGTCTGGGACGTAATCTTTGACCTCGATGTGGACGAACACAGCCGGCAGAATCAGACACTGGTTCTTCTCGTTCCTCAAGCTGATGTAGCGATAACCTGCAGGGAACACACACGGCCTGACGTTACATCACGGGGTGAACAGCAAGCATGGAGGAATCTGGCAGAGAGATGCAGCCATCAGACACAAATAGAAAGACATGTTATAATTATTTCATTGTGAGTGTTGAATGACATTTTTGTGTGAGAAAACCCATTTTTTCTCAAGAATTCAAAGTGACACAGAGTTTGTAATCGATGTGCGGCGTCTCATCTTTGTGGGCGAAGTATTCCTTGAAAGTATTTCACAGTTACAACATTAAACTACCTGGTCGTATGGCAGACACTGGAATAATCCGATGGCCGATAAACTTCCCTCCTTCCTCAAAAGCAGCGATTCTCAGGGAGGCCAGAGACGGAAGGATCACCTGTCAGAAAGGTGAGCAGCGTTGGGTCAGACGTCGGTGGCAGCAGATTATTTTCCCTCGCATCGTCTCCTCTTTTCTCACCTTCTTGAAGACGATGGGCTCCTCGTCCCACACCGGGTTCACGGCGTTGTTGTTCTGAGAGGTTTTGGTCTTCAGAGCTTTCCTCCTGGTGTCCGCAGGAAGTCCGAACATGTCCACCTCCACATACACACCCACCCGGCGCTCAGTCACAAACTGACCTGAGATCACCTGCAAGGCACGGCGGCGTGGAAACGTGTGTCAGCGGATAAATATACATATATATATATATATATATATATATATATATATATATATGTATATTTATGTACAGTATATATATTTATATATATATATATATTTATGTATATATATCTTTATATATGTATAGACATTTTTATATATAGTATATACTTATATATATATATGTATATATACATAAATATGTATACATATCTTTAATATATATTATTATATGTATTATATATATTCTTATGATATATATATATATATGTATATATATATATATATATTTAATAGCACTACTATATATTTATAAAGATTTATTTTATTTTTTAAATATTAATAATTATCTTTAAATATATTATATTTATTTATAAATATATATAAATGTATATTTATTTATATATATATATATATGTATATATTGATGTATATATATTTATATATACATATACATCAATATATATGTTATATGTATACATATATATTTATGGATATAAATATTTATATATATTTATGGATATAAATATATATATATATATATATATATATATTTATGGACATAAATTTGTATATATATACATCAATATATAATACATATATATATATATATATATATATATATTTATATTATATATATGTATACATATATTTATGGATATAAATATTTATATATATAATTATGGGTATAAATATTTATATATATGGATATAACTATTTATATACATATATATGGATATAAATAGGTATACATATATGGATATAAATATTTATATATATATATATGTTTATATATATGGATATAAATATGTATATATATTTATGGATAACACAATGGATATAAAGGATTTGTGCACAATCATAAGTTGCAAGATGCATAAACATTCTGAGGCCGCTCAAAGCGAAGTTCCCGGCACCTTCACGGACAGCGTGTTGGCCACGATGCCGTCCACCGTGTTCTCTGTGAACGGGTCAAAGTGTTTGTCCGGCCGCCTCATGAACTCCGGCTTCAGCCGGTAGCCGCTGCGGCCGTTGTACTCGAACATGAAGAGGTTCAGCTGCGTGGACAGATCTGGAACACACAGCTTTTACGTTTTTGAGGGGAAACGAGCAATTCAACAATTCTGGTTTATTGGTAAAAAAAAAAAAAAAAAAAGGAAAGGATCCATTAAAAATAAGTTGTTCGGCCTTCATCTCATTGTGAGCTACAGAGACTATAATGATACTGAATGTCCTGACACTGAATGAAAGACCTTTGATTGATGCAATTAAAAACAGAAACACATCCAGTTACTGGAATAATTTGACCATGCCATGAACGGCTGCTCCAAATCAGAGCTTTGACCCTTTGAGGTCATTAAATCTATTCTCAGCATCAATCAGTTTTACTTTCAGGGTCAATTCAGCCATGACGGTGCAGTGTGTGCACGTTGTTCAATATCAATAAACTGGCCAGAACATAATG